>NC_056733.1:1007609627-1007697127 GCF_019279795.1 Protopterus annectens | reverse complement strand
TTTCATATCCTGAAATCTGTACAACCCAGACACATATTGTTAAAATATTTTTGTTAACTAGACAAGCTTCCATATGACAAACAAGAAATTCTTCTATAAGTGCATGTTTACTGAAATATTTACAGAAATATGAAAACATATGTTTAAATGTATAATTAGCAAAATAAATAATACTGGATATCTCTTAAGATGTGCAACTTACAGTGCAAATATCAAAGACAGTTTTCTTCAGCAACATTTAAAGTTTCACTTAATGTCATGTAACAGCGTGTAAGTGACTCCGTTTTTGAAGAATTAAGTACATATGGAAAAATTACTTACTTACATAATTACTAGCAAACAACTAACAATATTTCCAGTGTAGTGTGATAAAAAAACAATGTTTTCAGTGAATTGCCCTGCCTCCCACATTTGTATTTCACACCATATACCTCAATTACATGTAGGTCTCTCAGTTATGAAAATATGGGCATACATTTGAAAATATGAATTAAGCTGGAAACAAAGATTCATTTCTCCAGAGCAGAATATCCTAGTCTAACAGTCTTAGTATAATTTATAGCAATAACCCACGCCTGGGTGTGGGTAATGCTAAATTTACCCACGGTTGGCGTGGTTTGGTCGGAAGCCCGAGGACCAAACAAAGCCAACCGTGGTAAATTTAGCATTACCCACACCAGAAGTGGTTATTGCTATTATCATGACATTATTTAAGAAAAGAAACTGTTACTTTTCTTAAATAATGGCATAGTATAATGCCTGTTTACTGCCCTTCCGCAGATGTCTTGGCATCGCGGCAGTTCTGATGTACTGCGCGCCTGCGGTACATCAGAGTTGAGCAAAAACGGAGAAAGCAAGATCTCCGTTGCTTTAGTGTCTCGCTATGTTAAATGAGTTTAACATGGCGAGACAGTTTAAAATAAGCAACGGACATCTCCGTTGCTTATTTTAAAACTGTCTCGCTATGTTAAACTCATTTAACATAGCGAGACACTAAAAAGCAACGGAGATCTTGCTTTCTCCGTTGCTTTAACACTGCTCGCTATGTTAAATGGGTTTAACATAGCGAGACAGCTTTAAAATAAGCAACGGAGATCTCCGTTGCTTATTTTAAAGCTGTCTCGCTATGTTAAACCCATTTAACACAGCGAGACAGTGTTTAAAAAAAACGAGTTATACTAATGGAAAAAAGTCCGGGCGACCGGACCTTTTTCCATTAGTATAACTCGATTTACAACGGGCACGCTGGCCAATCAGCGTGCACGTTTTGGGGGGATCATGGTATAATTGTTAATAATGCACTGCTCGTTCTAATACTGCCTGTTATTAACTCACTTAAGTTATTATTAAGTCACTTAGTTAAAGAAGCCAGACCCAATAAAGTTCTGGATGCCATAAAATGGTATGGCTGTGAGCTGGAAGTAAACAAAAAATACTTTTTAGTAATGAGTACGCTAATGTAACATGCAATGCCACTCAGTCTCTCTTCAGGCCTATGAGCAAAACATGGTTAGTAATCACAACCAGACATGACAGCAGAACACAGGACAGTGATGCAGTGTAGTTTAAATAGGTGTAATGTCCTTTACTTGTTAATTAAGGAAAGCAGACTACACTGTATGAACCTATATTACACTGCTGCACCATAATGTAAAGTTACACACTGTTCCTCACATCCAAACACAGCAGCGTCTAGGGGAAAATAGGTATATTAGGTTCTCCTGCATGCCAGTCAAAAAACAGGATGCCATTTGCACACTAGCATGGGCTACTCCAATCCATGCTTATGAATTGAGATAGTATGCATTGGTTTAAAAGACTAATATGGAACAGAAAAGTCCCACTGAAGTTCTGAATAGAAGTAAGGGATAAATGACATGGAAGAGAGAAATTCTTTTCAGTGTGCAATAGATAGAAAAAACATAAAGGTTCAGATTCTGAAACCCTAGCAATCAACTGTTAGAGCCAGTTGCAACACCAAGTTTATACCTTTTATTGTGGACCTCTGATCTCTATAACCAAACTAACTGCAGAGTTACAGAAAAGTTTGTAAAAATATACATAATAATAGATTTGGTTCATAGGTTCATAGGTTGGTACTAGGCTATCGGCCCTAGGGCCTTTACAAGCCTAGCCATAACAATTCCCTGGATATTTATTCCCACAGCATTTACTTCCCTGGACCCCTGTCTAGCAGGGCGTCTGACATGATCCTCGAGGTGAATGTCCTATCTCCTATCCAATCATCAAGGTTCCTTTTGAAGGGGGCCAAGGAGGTGCTCTGCTTGACATGTATGGACAGTCTATTCCAGAGTCTGGGGAGTTTGGTCTGAAAGTTATTTGTAATATTCATCAAATTAACTTTTCAGACTATTTGTTATAAGGTAAATCAGTTGGTAAGATTTATACAAACATTTATAGAAAAACACCTAGGCCTGAGTGTTTTTATATGGTAATAGCTTCCACACTTTTCATACTTTGAAATCTATGGCCTTTAGAAGGTTATGTTTTTGAATATGACCTTTTTTCAAAGTCTGTTAAAAAGACCATAACAACTCCTGGATGATTTTATCTGGTGATATCTCTTTAAAAATGTTTTGGATTCACCTAGTTTTTCATATACAAGGGGAAAGAACATTTTTCGATTATATAGTCCATAGCAATGTTCATAGGAGTGATTTTAGCATTTCTCAAATGTTACAAAGCAGGGGTACTTATAATAGCAGCATATGAAAATTTGTCGATAATGAAATCTCTTATATTAATGACAACACATTTGAAACCACTGATGATTTTAGTTGTTAATCTGACAATGTAATGCATGCCTTGAAGTGTTAATGCAGCGGTATATAAATGAAATTAAGAGAAAAAAGTAGGGAAATTATTATTAATGGTCGTTATAGCCACATTGCAGTTCATTTTAATTGATTTCAAGATGGTACACTGATAATCTGGTTGCTATCTTTTTGTTCCAGATTATTAATAATGATTGTCAAGATTATGATGATAAAATGTTTTAAAGGAAAGAGGTTTTGTTAATAAGGGCCAACAGGACTTAATGGTGATGTTAATTGGAAAGTATTGATTTAAATTGTTTAACTATTAATTATCTGAATAGTAGCTAGTGGTGTATTTAAACTACATAGTTTGTTGTTTGTTACACACTTGGAAGGTATGTAATCGAGGTACTACTTGAATAAAGACTGCTACATTTACTTTGTCATTCTTGTTATTACACAAGTTTGACAATGTTTTGAAATATGTTTTTAGATTATGTTACAGCTGGAATGAGTTTGTTTTTTATTATTTTCTCCTTTCACAAAAATGTTCATAATTTGTCACATAAAAAGTAGGAGGCCTTGAGAGAGTTAGCACATGAACATATTTGGATATTTAAACCTTCTGGTAAAGCTAATAATATATTTATTTTAACCAATGAACACTATTTTACGATGTGTTATGAACATCCTTGCAATGGTTTCACATATCTGAAGGTCTACGCTCTTCTTTTCCTTTTGGCTGCTCCCATTAGTGGTCACCACAACAGACCAGTGGTCTACACAATGAGTGGCAGTAGAGTTTTACAGTGTCGAGTTGCCAGCCCAGTGCCCAACCTTCCTCAGAAGGCACACCCACTCACACCTAGGGCCAATTTAAAATGTTGAATCCATTTGCAGCATGTCTTGGGAATGTGGAAAGAAAAGGGAGCACCCAGAGGAAACCTACACAAACACAGGGCGGACATGCAGACTCCACACAGAAGGCACCCTAGCCAAGAATCGAACTGGAGAACCTCTTGCTGTGAGGTGACAGCTCTAACCACATATTTGAAGATCTATAAATCTGATTATTAACATGCTCAATGTGAATTTAAATGTATTATTGACAGTCTTGTTGCTTTGGGCAATTTGAATCAGAAAAATGAGAATGATTCAATAACAGAAAAGCCTAGAACACCTTTATTTTATTGTTTACCTAGAACACATCAGGGTGAATTTCCATCTCTGGTAAGCCTGTTGTTAGTGTTTTTTGTTTGTTTTTTTTTTATTTTGTCTTAGGACAAATAGGTAAGATGGTTCATAAGGCACTACGCCTGTATATTCATAATTTAAGATATTATGTACATAATTCTAATATGTTAATTAATAGTAACTGATTAAATGTGTATATATATATATATATATATATATATATATATATATATATATATATATATATATATATATATATATATTGATGTGGTTAGTTTAAATACTCATATTCCTAATCTTGATGCTTTAGAAGAAATCTTCCATTTTTGGATGGATATACAAAGAAGATCTCATATTACAGTTGGCAGAAAATTATTTAATTAATAATGATTTTATGTTTTATAATTATGTAAGCAATTGATGGGTACAGCCACAACTGACTCTTCACTCCCTCTTATGTTAATTTATAATAGAGCACGTTAGTGTCACAGTATGTGTGTACAATCATGTGTTTTGATCCATATGTTTCTTTTTATCATGATTTATTGATGATATGCTGATATGCTGTCAATATGAAAGTGGACAGACGTAGTTAATGTCTTTAAACAGTTTTTGATTGCATGTATTGCAATATATTTGCTCTGAAATTTACTTGTACTTTATTAATAGTATTAATTTTTGCATTTTTATTATATGGTGAATCTGATTTTAAGATATATACAAACTTCATAGAAAATCAGTTTACTCTAATAAAAATGTATATTGTACTAGCTTGCATCCCTTTCATACTTTGATGCCTCTGCCTTTCAATGAGATATGTAGGGCTATGGGATCATGTACTAAATGGCAGAATTTTCAGGATTAAGCTGTGGAAATAGTAACTATATTTAGGTTTAGAAAATATAGCTTGAACATTATTAGAAGAATTTATTGGAAAGTGCATTGTTTAGATAGCAATCAGAAAAGTGATGCACATTATATTGGTTTAAGGAAATGGAATTATAAGTCAAATTTTCAAAAGCATATTTATGCTTTTAAATATAATCTTTCTTCCGAGTGTGCTAAAAAGACCTTTAAACAGGCTTGCACAATTTTATCTGATGATATCTTTTTTTAGAATTCTCCTTGTCTTTTGTATAAAAATGGACAGAATATATTTGAGTATTTGGTCCAAAGCAACTTTATATGAACAAAGTGAGATTATCTAGAGTGTTACAAAGCGATTTTGTTTCTCATGCGATAGTTATAGCATATGTAGGTTTATGGTTAATGAGCTAAGTTATTCTAACGGCAAAAGATTTCCGACCAGTGGTTGGTAATTTTAGTTGTGATTGTGAATGTTGTATATGCCTTGAAGTGTCCCTGCAATTTGGTTGATGTAGTCGAAACTAACAAAAAATTTAGGAAGGAATACAGGATCACTTTAGGGGCATTAATGTTAATCTTAATAATATCCCAGTTGCAGTCCATTTTAATGAATTTTACGATGGCTGCAGAAATGATTTGATTGCTACTGTTTTGTAGCAGATTATTAATAGTGATTGTCAAGACTGTGATATTAAAATGTTTGAAAAGGAAGGCTTTATTGATATTGAAATGTCAAACCTGAATGTCAAAGGATTTAATATTGATTTCAATTGCATGATATTGACTTAAATTCTTTAATTAATAGCTAATTGGATGGTGGTTAGTAACCCAGCCACTGGGGATGCACAAGCCAGTGCATTTCTTTGTCCGGTCCCAAGCCTGGATAAATGGGAAGGGTTGCGTCAGGAAGGGCATCCGGTGTAAAACTTCACCAAATCATTCATGCGGACAGCAGTAAATATTTACATACTGGATTGGTCGAGGCACGGGTTAACAACGACCGCCACTAGTACTGTTAGCCAACAGGGTGCTGGCAGAAATTGGGCTACTGTTGGCCGAAGGAGGAGAAGAGAGGGAAGGCATGGCCGAAGGCAGGAAGAGAGGAGAAAGGCTAGGACTGTGGTAGTGAGGGTCAGAACTTTGAATGTTGGCAGTATGACTGGTATAGGGAGAGAGCTAGCCGATATGATGGACAGAAGGAAGGTTGGTATATTGTGTGTACAAGAGAACAGATGGAAGGGGAGTAAGGCTATGTGTATCGGAGGTGGGTTCAAATTGTTTTATTATGGTGTGGATGGGAGGAGAAATGGTGTAGGAGTTATCCTGAAGGAACAGTATGCTGAAAATGTTTTGGAGGTGAAAAGTGTGTCGGATAGAGTGATGTTTTTGAAGCTGGAAATTGATGGTGTAATGATGAATGTTGTTCATAGGTTCATATGTTCATAGGTTCATACTAGGCTATCTGCCCTAGGGCATTTATAAGCCTAGCCAGAATGTGTTTGGCTTTCGACACCCATTTTAAATTTATTTTGCTATGCCCTTTTTCGAAGTTAGTATACTGTGCTTCTGTCTAACAGTGACACAGAAGTGATACCCGGGGTAAACCTACGATCTCTCATCCACTCATCAAGATTCCTCTTGAAGAGAGTCAATGAGGGACTCTGCCTAACCTGGACTGGGATTTTATTCCAGAGTGAAGGGAGCCTCTGGGTTATGAATCTGTCCCTCCAGCATGTCCTATTTATTTCAGTGCTGAGGTTCAAGTCTCTCGAGCGCGTAGCTCAATGGGATTTGGATTTTCTGAGGTGCAGCATGTCCATTAATTCCGCGTTGGACATGAATTTATACGTCAGGCACAGCTCACCTCTGAACAGGCGGTATGCCACTGAGTAGAGCTGGAGTTTCTTTAACCGGGCAGCATATGGCATCTATTTGAGCCCTTTGATCCTCTTGGTGAGGTACTTTTGGGGTCTTTCCAGTTGCTGCAGGTGTCTGGTAAGGTACATCCCAAAAGGGGCATTGTACTCAATTATGGGCCTGATGAGGGATGAGTAAAGAGGCACGATGACCTCCCCTGATCTAGATGTGAATCCCTTCATGATTAGGTGGGCTATATAAAATGTTTTTCTAACCACTTTGGCCACGTGGTTGTCAAATGAGAGATTGCTATCAACTTGGGTCCCCAGGTCCCTAATTACTTCTTCTGTACTTAATGGATTACCACCTATGTGGTAATTTGTGGGCACTTTGTTTTTGCCAAAGGGGATGACTATACACTTTTTGGCATTTAGCTTGAGGCCATGGCTCTGGCACCAGTTGTCTGTTTCTATGAGGCCCTTTTGGAGGATGCTTGTGTCGGCTGGAGAGTCGATTATGGCACCCAGTTTGCAGTCATCTGCGAACTTGGTCAGCCACAGTGCTTCTGTGTTGGCCTGTACCTCCGAGAAATATATACCGAACAAGAGAGGTCCCAGGACTGAGCCTTGTGGGACACCACTTGTAACTGGTTTGGAGTCTGACATGGCTCCAGCAATTCTAACCATGTGGGTTCTGTCCTTGAGCCAGTTTGCAATCCATCTAGTGACATAGGGGTTTATATTTAAGCTGGTGAGCTTATCTATAATGCCCGAGTGGGGTATTGTATCGAAGGCTTTTGCGAGGTCCAGGTAGGCTGTGTGGACCACCTTCCCCTTGTCAATGGCCTTGGTGACTGTTTCAAAGAAATCAACCAGGTTTAAGAGGCAGGATCTGCCCTTAACAAAGCCAAACTGGGTAGGATCCAGTGTCTGTAGGTCCCCAATATCTTTATTTATGAGGTCCATGATGATCCTTTCCATAGCTTTGCAGACCAAGCTAGTCAGGCTTATGGGGCGATAGTTTCCAGGATCCGTTGAGGCACCATCTTTATGGAGAGGGACCACTGTTGCTGTACGCCACTCTTTGGGCACATATTCTGTAGTAAGGCTGAGACTGAAATGTAGTTTTATGTTTGGGTTTAGCTCTTCTTGGAGTTCATGTAGGACACAGCCCGGGACACCGACTGGTCCCATTGATGCTGTGTTTTTTGCTTTGGAGAGGGCAGCTCTTACCTGAGCATCTGAGATGTCAGGGGGGCAGCACTCTGCTGGGATAGATATTTGCCCTTTTGGTGGGGGGGGGGTTTACGCTGAACCTGTCAGCTAGGATGTTGGCAATGTCTGTGGGTTCAGTGTATTTTTTGTCATTTTGGACTAATTCTGAGCATATCTGGGAATTACCACCCAGGTTCCTAACATAACTAAAGAAAGCCTTGTGATTATCCTTAGTGTCCTGTGCAATTTTTCTCTTGAAGCTGGCCTTAGACAATTTTATGAGCGACCGTAGTTTTTTGCTAATACTGATCAGTGATGCCTTCCCTTTTTGGGATTTTGCTCTATCATTTAGTAGCTTCCTCCTTCTATTGTATAGTTTGTTTATGGCTGGGGTCCACCAGACAGGACGTCTGCCTTTGGAGGATTGGGTCTTGGTTTTATTTGGGATCGCATGATCCATGCATTCCTGAAGGTGTTCATAGAATGCATTTATGAAGGATTCTGTGGTCTGGGCCATATTTTTCACAGGCCCGGGGGCTTTGAAGGATTCCACCTCGGTTTTGAGGGGTGTGAAATTTGCTTTAGAGAAGATTTTCACTGTGGTTTTCTGGGCAGGGGGTGGGGTTGGGATGTGAATATCCAGTGAGATTAGTTTATGGTCTGATCTTACCAGTGAGGGATACACTTCTGGTCTGGAGCATAGAGTCCCCATGTTGGTGATGATCAGGTCCAGTATGTTTTCCCCTCTTGTGGGAGTGGTAACAAGTTGTTCCATAGCATTTGAGTTTATAAATTCTAGGAACCTTTGGGCTAGGGTGTTGGAGCTAGAGTAATGCTCCCAGTCTATGTTTGGGTAGTTGAAGTCGCCCAATATAATGGTGTTTGGAGAGACCTTCATACTTTCCAGTGTTCTCAGAAAGGCCGAGTGGGGTTCCTGGGTTTGGGAGGGTGGTCTGTAGCAGGCTATAAACTGGAAGGCAGTTTTACCCACTGTTAGTTGCACATGGATAGTCTCTGATGATTCGTGCTTTGCCACCAACCTGGAGGTGTGGGTATCTTTGATGAATATCGATACTCCCCCTCCTTTTGTGGTTCGGTCAAAGTTTTGGGGCCGAAAAGCATGGTATGAGGTATAACCTGGTAGTGCTGGGGTGCTCTCGGGAGCCCTGAACCAGGTTTCTGTTACTGCACAGATATCGATGTTCTCCATGCTAAGGAGAGTTTCGCGTGCATGCATCTTGAGGTTTAGACTTCTGGCATTGAGTAGCATTACTCTTAGTTTCTTATCCCTTGTGATACCTATGGAGGTGGGTTTGTCTTTTGAGCCTTGCCTAAAAAAGGCACTATGGGGGTAGCAAGAGCCTTTGCCAATATCCGAAAGCCCAGGGGTGACAGGTGCAAGCCGTCCCTAGCGAAGCATCGTGGCTTGTCGAGCATATCATCCCAAGCTGACAGGCATTGGATCCCCTTTGAATGACACCAGTACTTAAGCCAATTGTTGAAATTGATCATCTTGTCTTCATATTGTGGCATCATTCTTGGTGAGGGTAAGATGCTACTCAAGGTCAGGGTCATACCGGCCTGGGCTACATGCTCAGAGAGCTCCTTTATGTCACTTTTCATGTAGTCGAGGGAGGTACGTCTCAGGTCATTCACACCAGCATGGACAATGACTGAGTCATATTTGTACTTGCCTTGGAGTGACCTGAGTGCTTGTGTTATGTGGCGGATCCTAGCGCCCGACAGGCTGCTCACCATGACCCTCTCCTTGTTCAGCCTGGTGAGCGGGACGTCAGTGTGCCTGACGATAGAGTCACCTATTACAAGTGTATCAGGTGTGTTGTTTAGTCTTAAGGGCTGTGACTGTTCGGCATAACTGTTGTTAGTGCATATGCTCCACAGGTTGGGTCTGCAATGGATGAGAAAGAAATATTTTGGAGTGAGTTGGATGATGTGGTGATGATTGTACCCAAGGGTGAGAGAGTGGTGATTGGATTAGATTTCAATGGGCATGTTGGTGAAGGGAACAGAGGGGATGAGGAAGTGATGGGTAGGTATGGTGTTAAGCAAACGAATGCAGAAGGTCAGATGGTAGTGAATTTTGCAAAAAGGATGGACATGGCTGTGGTGAATACATATTTTAACAAGAGGGAGGAGCATAGGGTGACATACAAGAGTGGAGGAAGATGCACTCAGGTGGATTATATCTTATGTAGGAGGGCCAGTTTGAAGGAGATTGGAGACTGTAAAGTGGTGACTGGGGAAAGTGTAGTTAGGCAGCATAGGATGGTGGTTTGTTGGATGACGTTGGTGATCAAGAAGAGGAAGAGGAGTGTAAGGGCAGCACCAAGGATCAAATGGTGGAAATTGAAAAAGGGTAATTGTGAGGTGGAGTTCAGGGAAGAGTTAAGACAGGCACTGGGTGGCAGTGAAGAGTTACCAAATAGTTGGGTACCTACAGCAGAGCTAGTAAGGAAAATGGCTAGAAAAGTGCTTGGTATGACATCTGGACAGAGGAAGGATGACAAGGAGACATGGTGGTGGAATGAGGAAGTACAGGAGAGTATACAGAGAAAGAGGTTGGCAAAGAAAAAGTGGGATTGCCAGAGAGATGAAGAAAGTAGACAGGAGTATAAGGAGATGAGGTGCATGGCAAAGAAAGAGGTGGCAAAGGCTAAGAATAAGGTGTATGGAGAGTTGTATGAGAGGTTGGACACTAAGGAGGGAGAAAAGGACCTATACCAATTGGCTAGACAGAAGGACCGAGCTAGGAAAGATGTGCAGCAGGTAATGGTGATAAAGGATCATGAGAGAAGCATACTCACAAGTGAGGAGAGTGTGTTGAGCAGATGGAAAGAGTACTTTGAGGGGTTGATGAATGAAACGAATGAGAGAGAGAGAAGTTTGGATGATGTGGGGATAGTGAATCATGAAGTGCAATGGATTTGCAAGGAGGAAGTAAGGATAGCTATGAGGAAGATGAAGAACGGAAAGGCTGTTGGTCCAGATGACATACCTGTGGAAGCATGGAGGTGTGTAGTTTCTAACCAGATTGTTTAATGAAATCTTGGAAAGTGAGAGGATGCCTGGGGAATGGAGAAAAAGTGTTTTGGTACCGATTTTTAAGAACAAGGGTGATGTGCAGAGTTGTAGTAACTACAGAGGGATTAAATTGATCAGTCACAGCATGAAGTTATGGGAAAGAGTAGTGGAAGCTAGGTTAAGAAGGGACATGATGATTAGTGATCAGCAGTATCGTTTTATGCTGGGAAAGAGCACTACAGATGCTATGTTTGCTCTGAGAGTGTTGATGGAGAAGTACAGAGAAGGTCAGAAGGAGTTGCATTGTGTTTTTGTAGACTTAGAGAAAGCATATGACAGGGTGCCTAGAGAGGAGTTGTGGTATTGTATGAGGAAGTCAGGAGTGTTAGAGAAATATGTAAGAATGGTACAGGTTATGTATGAGGGTAGTGTGACAGCGGTAAGGTCTGCGGTGGGAGTGATGGATGCATTTAAGGTGGAGTTGGGATTACATCAAGGATCAGCTCTGAGCCCTTTCTTATTTGCAATGGTGATGTACAGGTTGACAGATGAGGTCAGACAGGAGTCCCCGTGGACTATGATGTTTGCAGATGACATTGTGATCTGTAGTGAAAGATGGGAACAGGTGGAGGAGACCCTGGAGAGATAGAGATATGCTCTAGAGAGAAGAGGAATGAAGGTCAGCAGGGCTAAGACAGAATATATGTGTGTGAATGAGAGGGAGGATAGAGGAATGGTGAGGATGCAAGGAGTAGAGGTGGTGAAGGAGGATGAGTTTAAATACTTAGGATCAATAGTTCAGAGTAATGGTGGGTGTGGAAGAGAGGTGAAGAAGAGAGTACAGGCAGGATGGAGTGAGTGGAGAAGAGTATCAGGAGTGATTTGTGACAGACGAGTACCAGTAAGAGTGAAAGGGAAGGTCTACAAGAGGGTAGTGAAACCAGCTATGTTATATGGGTTGGAGACAATGGCATTGACAAAAAGGCAGGATTTAGAGCTAGATGTGGCAGAGTTAAAGATGTTAAGATTTGCACTGGGTGTGATGAGGGTGGACAGGATTAGGAATAAGTATATTAGAGGGTCAGCCTTGGCTGGGAGGTTTGGAGACAAAGCCAGAGAGGCAAGATTACGTTGGTTTGGACATATGCTGAGGAGGGATGCTGACTATATTAGGAAAAAGATGCTAAGGATTAAGCTACCAGATAACAGGAAAAGAGGAAGGCCTAAGATAAGGTTTATGGATGTGGTGAGAGAGGACATGCAGGTGGTTGGTGTGACAGAGCAAGATGCAGAGGACAGGAAGAAATGGAAACAGATGATCCGCTGTGGCGACCCCTAACGGGAACAGCTGAAAGAAGATGATGATGATGATGGATGGTGGTTAGTGGTATATATATATATAAACTGGATATTTTATTGTTTATTATACCCTTGGAAGTTCTGTTTGACTGAGGCTCTAAGTGAATAAATGCTGCTGGTTTTACTTTATTCTTATTATTATAGACATTTGTTTTAGTGTAATACCTATTGACATTTTCTGTTTGTTGAAATAGTATTGCTAAGAATATATATACACTTTGAATGCATGCACATATTTTGCTTTTATTTACATATTTTGGTCATTTATGTGCCCCAGGCTGAGCCCAGAATCTGGAATAGTGTTCTATCCTAATTATGAAAACAAAGACATTGGCAACCTTCAAACACTGGACCCCACCCAGTTTGGGTTTGTGAAGGGCCGATCTTGTCTCCTGAACCTGATTGACTTCTTTGAATCAGTCTCCAGAGCCATGGATAAGGGTAAGGTAGTCCACACAGCCTATCTAGACCTTGCCAAGGCCTTTGACACCATTCCCCACTCTGGAATCATAGATAAACTTACTAAGTTGGGCATTAATCCCTATGTCACCCAATGGGTTGCTAAATGGCTTACTGATAGAACCCACACTGTAAAAGTAGCCGACTCCAAATCCAGCTCCAGACAAGTGACAAGTGGAGTACCTCAGGGTTCAGTCCTGGGGCCGCTCTTGTTTGGCATCTACTTCTCTGAAGTACAGGTCAACACTAAGGGACTCTGGCTAACAAAGTTTGCAGATGACTGCAAACTGGGAGCCATTATTGAATCCCCAAATTATGTGGATACTCTACAAAAGAGCCTTACAGAAACAGATGCTTGGTGCCAGAGCCATGGGCTCAAGCTCAATGCCAAGAAATGTATTGTTATCCCCTTTGGGAAAAAACATGTATCCATGAATTACCATATAGGTGGCGGTACACTAAACACAGAAAGTGTGATAAGAGACTTAGGGACACGGGTGGACAGTGGTCTCACCTTCGATAACCACATCGCCACAACAGTCAGGAAATCCTTCTATGTGGCACACCTCATCACGAAGGGCTTTTCATCCACAAAAAAGGAGGTCATTGTCCCACTGTACTCATCCCTCATTAGACCCATTATAGAATACAACGCCCCATTTGGTATGTACCTCTCAAGACATCTGCAACAACTGGAAAGGCCTCAGAAATACCTCACTAAAAGAATCACAGGCCTAAAGCAGATGCCCTACGCTGACCGCCTTAAAAAACTCCAGCTATACTCTGTCGCATATCGTCTACTCAGAGGTGATCTTTGCTTAACATACAAGGCCATGTCAAACCCAGAGCTGTTGGACATGCTACACTTAAATAAATCCCAATCCCTCAGAGTTACACGGTCCAGGGATCTAAACCTTGTCATCACAATAAACAAAACATGCTGGAGGGATAGGTTCCTGACCCAGAGACTCCCCAGACTCTGGAATAGATTGCCCATACATGTCAAGCAGATTGCCTCTTTGGACCTCTTCAAGAGGAACCTTGACGATTGGATGGGAGAAAGGAAATTCACCCCAGGAATCACGTCAGTCGCCCTGCTAGACAGGGGTCCAGGAAAGTAAATAATGTGGGAAGAAATAGCCAGGGAATTGTTATGGCTAGGCTTGTATAGGCCCTAGGGCTGATAGCCTAGTACCAACCTATGAACCTATGAACCTATGAAAATAAGCTGTCATTGAGCACCAATGAGTATTTCTGAATCTCCCTCCCCCATTGTACATTCACTGTGGGACTGAGTACTAATTAAATCATTGGATAGAAAAGGGCAGCTGAGGCATACTAATTAGGTAGTGTTGTGGAAGAACTGTTAATTTGCATATTTAAGCAGCAGAGTGATTGATTTTTTGAAGACCCATAAAAAGTTAATCATGCTTTATGCTAACGGCTAGCTAGTCAAAGAAGGAGAGAATGACAAGGAATTTGCCATGCAGGTAACTCTCACTGCCATTAATATGAATAAGCAGGAAGAATTCCGTTGCCATCAAACTGATGCACATAAGAATTACATTCGCCATGTAAAAGAGGAATGAAGGTAATAAAGTATAGCATCTGCAGCACAACATAGAATGATAGAATGATCCATTTTATTACATTGTATCTCTTGTAAAAGAACCAAGTTGAGAATTTGTAAGTTCCCTTGTTGAAAGATACTGGCATGTTCTATATGGATATTTAGTCCATTAATACTTCAGTGACCTTCTGCTTGGCCCTGGATTATGACTGATGTGTAAAACAATGTGAGTGGCATCTATAACAATATGTACTGATCATTTCTGGTAAATATTGCTTTTGTGTTATCTGTTGAAAAGGCAGCAGCTGCTTACTGGACAGCTTAAACAAGCATCTCACCAGACAAGGTTTCTGAGGTTTCTACATTGTTTCTATAGGCATAACAGCCAGCTGGTCTTTTGTTGAGTCCATCCTTCCCGATGTGGAAAAAGGACTAATGAGAGTTGCAGGATTGTAGACCTCTTCAACATCATTAGCTATCTGTGTCATCAGCTACTCTAATTATTCTGTGGGTCAGTATCTGAAAGATTTGTTCAGGACTGCTACATTATCATATGCTAGGTTCTGTACTCTTAAAGTCCTATTTATTAAAGTGTATTGATCATATTCTAAAGCAAGTATAAATTACGAACATTTGGAACTGGATATAACATACTTACCAATGTAGAGTACAGAAATTATTCAACTTATGAATTGTGTTGCTTTTGCATTTTGTTTTGCTGATAAGGACCCCTCTGGATTTCTTTTCTCAGAGCTCAGAATCACTGCCATAACATAATGAAAGCAGAGACCCTTCCCAGTTACAAGAGAAAATGTTCAGCCCTGTGAGTCTGCATATTTATTTTTTTATTATTAGAATAATCTTATATTGCTATTTAAAACTTTTATTTCATATTTTGCAACAAAACAACTGACAGACACTTGCTAAACAGAGCAAAACAAAACAGTCTCACACTGAAAACAGACTTAGCCTGAGCAACAGCAAACTTCTCTTCCCCTAAAACGGAAAATGCATCTGGCAACCTGTTAAACTAGAAGAGATGATCTGGGATTTGTAGTCATATAGTATATACTGAATCACTAATTACTGGTTATATGAAGAGTGCAAAAACTCAAATGGCAGACATGTAATACATTTGTCAACAAGTTGGGACAGCCCACTAAATGCTCCCTTTTCAGAAGCAGCATTAAAAATGGTGTGCTGGCAATATTACCAAACATTTCCTGAAATAGATGAATTATGCAACATTGAATGGCTGGCAAACAGCAATGGGTTCATAGTTTCTAGGCATAAAGTCCTGAGACCATTAAAGAGCCTAGCCCAGATTCCCAATTGCTTCAAAGTAATGCCTGGTTACATGACTTTGTCAATGTCACACAGTCGGTAAATGAAGGTAGAAAGATTCAAACCCTGCACCCTTGTGACATGAAGCAGCTCATTAACAAGTCAAAGCTTAAGTCTTGTGCACTAACTGCTATAGTAACAACCTTTTAACTAAATGCAGAAATCTTTTACAATCCGATCTTGTAGAGAAGACTGTATCACAGTAATATGCAACAATGTATCACAGTAATATGCAACACTGTATCACAGTAATATGCAACAATCAGACCTCTCAACCTAAAAACATCAAAAATCTGGACAAAAAGGTCCATGAAAAGTAACTACAACTGGCCAAAAATTGAGACACTGATTAACATAAACTTTGCATACATAATCATATAACCCCACCTACTCCAATGGAATGGTGGGATACCAACATGCAGATTGAAGTCACTAAATAATAATAATACATAACGGCAGACATTTGAATTTCAGACATCATATCCCTCAGAAAATACATAACAATGCAAAACCAGTTACTCTAGCAACTATCTGACTTTACAGGAACAATATTTAAAATATGTCCCTATTTTGGGGCCTTTGTCCCACTATTATTTTTGTCTTTGTCCAGATTTCTTGCTCTGAGAGATTGAGAGGTATGATATTCACTGTTGGTAGTAAAACAAACCCTACTCTCATTTGTATTTCTCCCCTACTCTCCTTTTTATACCCAATGTGATATGACTAGGGAAACTTCCCCTATACTCCATTTTCAGTAAGTGCCATGGGATCTGATCTTTTACACCCATCTGAGCTACCACCTATTCAGGAAGATGGGCCCTCAGTTTAACGTTCCATCCAAAGGACAGAATTACAAAATTCTGTACTGAAAAAAAGTTGACAAACAATTCACAAGCCATAAAGGTCATTACTATGGATCATAAGGGATTGCAGTACATATCCATTATTCACAAATGGACTTATAATAAAACTACACATACCTATAAACATTTATTATGGAATATTTTTGGCCTATCAATGAAATGGGTTAGCCCTTAACGATTCAAAAAAATCATATATTTACATATTACTACTAAATACAAAAGTATAGTAATACAACATAATATAACATAATATATTATATAATATAATATAATATTATTGTTTTGAAACTTTAACATTTTCTAATTCATACCCTTCAAGCCACTTAAAACTTATTAGCACAGTGACCACCTGGGGTCATTGTCCTGACTTCCATTTCTGTACTCCTCATGCCACTGGAAAGGCAGGAATTGTTTCCTGAGGTTATGTCTGAGACTCATAATTGCAGGAGGGGGGCTTTCAATTCCGGAACATCCACCAACCTCTAGTGGTTCTAGCTTGTCATCCAGAAGAAAAAAAAATCACTGTGGTTAAGTAAGGAGTTTACAACTACATAGCAGCAGCTACTAAATACCAATGTGGCAGTCTCAACGTCAAGGTGAGTAATGCAGCACTACAATTCTGCAAATGGATTCCCAGATTCAGGTCTGTTGTGCTCCACAATTAATGTGTGGATGCAGGAGAGGGTGCAGATGCTGTTATTATTGCCCCAGTTGGTTTTGGTATACGGTTTGCATAGTTAATGTATTGATGCAGGAGAGGGTGTTGATGTTGTTATTATTGCCCCAGTTGATTTTGGAATGCGGTGTGCATAGTTAATGTATGGGTGCAGGAGAGGGTGTTGATGCTGTTATTATTGCCCCAGTTGGTTTTGGAATGCGGTGTGCATAGTTAATATATGGATGCAGGAGAGGGCGTTGATGCTGTTATTATTGACCCAGCTGATTTTGGAATGTGGTGTTCATAGTTAATGTATGGATGCAGGAGAAGGTGTTAATGCTGTTATTATTGTCCCAGTTGGTTTTGGAATGCGGTGTGCATAGTTAATGTATGGATGCAGGAGTGGGTGTTGATGCTGTTATTATTGCCCCAGTTGGTTTTGGAATGCGATGTGCTGAGTTAATGCATGGATGCAGGAGAGGGTGTTGATGCTGTTATTTTTGCCCCAGTTGGTTTTGGAATGCGGTGTGCTTAAATTACAGCAGTTGTGCTGCAACGGTGGCATTGGCTAGAACTGAGTCGCTACATTTGGTGTAATGTTGTCTTTGCCTTTACCGCATCTGCTATCCTACCTGCCCACCCAGTATTGCTGTCAGTAAGGATGAGAGTTCTTGTTTGTATGTCATGTAATAATGTTAAATGACTGAACAGGCATGCCTAGGCTAGAACGTCGTTCCTTGACCAGATAGCTTTCAGATGCTTGTCTGGGGTTATAAATGAAAATGACATACTTAAGCAGGGTATTACTGTCACACAGTGCTTGATCAGTGCATCGATTTAGGACTTTTTTTTTTCTTGGGAGGGGGCCGTGGAGAAAGGGGTGTCAACCACGTGTCTTGTAGAACGTAACTTCCTTAAACTGACAAGAAATGAGAAATTATGGCAATATATGTGTGTGTGTGTTTCTGGGTATTAATAGAGAGAGAGAGACCCCTGTCCATGCACACATGCGCAAACACACACACACACATGTATATATATATATATATATATATATATATATATATATATACATATATATATATATATATATATATACACACACACACACACACACACACACACACTGCTTTAGTCTGTATGTGTATTATGCTTATGTATATTATATACACATACATGTATGTCTAGAATGCCTATGGGTAAATTGTGAGGAGTTGGGAGTATTTGTGCCTAAGCTTTGTGATATCTGTACACATACATCTGGAATTCAGCACTTGACCCTGTAACAAATTATTTCAAGTCAGTAACAGAATAAATGGATGAGAGGGAAATAAGTCCACCCCTGAATTGCAGCTGGTCTCTACAGTGAAACTGATAGTTCATATGAGTAGCTGGTACAATAACATCATCAGCTTCCTGTAACATTCAAGAGGCTAAAAATTCCATTGTGACATGAAGCGCTAATGAATCATTGAAAGTAATATTGTCATTTGAATATACTATTACTGCTCATTTCTCAGTAGTAACCGGCCACTGCTGGTGTATTTACATAATGTTGGTTGTGTCTGCTTGTTAGCCAATATGACATTAACTTCTTTTTTACATTACTATCACTAATTTATATTGCTCTTGTAGTCATGCATTTCAGGTACAACACAGACTGATGTAGTATAAAGGGAAACTACAAAATAAAATACATTACCTCCACAGGGAAACAGGATTCACTTTTTTTAAAAGTGTGTTTTCTTCAGTTAAAAATAATAACAGAGAGACTTGTCTGCTTGCATGAGTTTTCAACAATCTGTAGGTATTATGCTTTTGAATAAAAATTTCTTTTACTCACGTGTTTAACTAGAGTCTTAGAAGGTTTTAGTCACAAACACAAAGACAGTTCCAACCTACCAGAATACACACTTTTAACACGTGTCTGCAATGTTTTCAGAAAAATAAATATAATTCTAATGTCCATATAGAATATACACCAATGCACATGGTGGGTATTAGAGGTCTAATCCAAAAACTCTGCATCCATCTGGTACATATCTCTCAAGTTAAAGTTTAAACACAGTTTGAGTCTCTGACTGGCTGTCAGTCTGCATCACAAAGCGATGTCATCATGCACGCCCCTGCACATTGATGACCTTGCAGGATATGCTGGCGATGCATGGTGATGTCAGCAATAAATTTAAAGTTGTACTCCTCCACAAAAAAAAAAAAAAAAAAAAAAAAAAAAGAAAAAAAAAAATCGGAAATTAAAGGGGCTACTCAGGAATTCATGACACTCTATTATTTTGCTGTCAAAACTGGTAAATACCGAGTAATTCGGTATGGTTGAGAGGTATGGCAACAAAAACTACAAAAGGCTGGATGAAGATTAGACTGCACTAGTTATCACATCAAATAATGCAGGCTGTGTGACTTGATAAATATCAACCCTATTGCAGTTGCTTGTGGCTATAAATAATGTACTGCAGAAAAATATATTACTAAAATGCAAGATATTTAGACTATTTTTTAGTCTTTCTCTGCTCCACTGTCATGTTAAGGATTGAAGTAGTTCTCCATACCAAATTGCTTGGAGTCACCATAGATGACAACTTAAAGTTTAATCTTCACATACAAAACTGTATAAAAAGAGCTCATCAAAAGCCAGGTCTTCTATATACAACAAAGAAATTACGTACTCCCTCTAGCAGAATCACCCTAGCTAACACTTTTCTTTTACCCTGTCTTGTCTATGGCTCACCCATTTTGGCTAAGATCCAAATATCTCTTAAATCATCACTGGAGCAATGCTAAAATAAGGAAACTAAATTTGCAGTTAACCTGCCACATAAAGCTCATCATTGCGGTGCATTATGTGCTCTCAACTGGTTAGAACATCCATATCAATTAGCTCACATGGAACTTCTTCTAACCCATAAAATGCTATATAACCCTCTACCTGTCCTTCTAGCTCCTCAGTAGATATCTTTTAAATTTCCCTCTGTGCTCTCAAGACAAAAAACTTGTTTGAAATCTATAAACCAAAAGAGTATGGTGCAAAGTTTTACTCACACTGCATATCCAAACTGTCTACTACATGTATTTAAGTCCTCTTTCAAATTTCTCACAAACTCAAGTCTATACACCTGCACATCACCTGCATGATCTATATTAACAAATATGTTACTTTGTTACTAACCTGACCTCTCATCATACTATCCCATGCACATCACCTGCATGATCTATATTAACAAATATGTTACTTTGTTACTAACCTGACCTCTCATCATACTATTCCATGCACATCACCTGCACGATCTATATTAGCAAATATGTTACATTGTTACTAACCTAACCTCTCATCATACTATCCCATGCACATCACCTGCATGATCTATATTAACATGTTACATTGCTACTAACCTGACCTCTCATCATACTATTCCATGCACATCACCTGCACGATCTATATTAACAAACATGTTACATTGTTACTAACCTGACCCTTTATTATACTATCCTATACTCATCACCTGCACGATCTTCATTAACAAATATGTTACATTGTTACTAACCTAACCTCTCATCATACTATTCCATGCACATCACCTGCACGATCTATATTAACAAACATGTTACATTGTTACTAACCTGACCCTTTATTATACTATCCTATACTCATCACCTGCACGATCTTCATTAACAAATATGTTACATTGTTACTAACCTAACCTCTCATCATACTATCTGTTTATACCTTTCAACACCTGCCCCCCCCCCTCTTAGGATAGACTTGTATCTTTTTATTTTTATGCCCCAGCATAGCAGGTTATATTGTACATATAGTTGCCATATTCAATCTGCATTTTCTATTTATTTTTATTTTTACATCACTGGTATATCATGCTTTATTGTATCCTATTTATTCTACTACCAAACTTTATGTGTATATATCAACACACACACACACACACACACACACACACACACACACACACACACACACACACACACACACACAAACATATGGGTCTACTTTAGAAAATTGAATTAAAATAACACTGAAACGTACGCTATCACGATAAGTATGCCGAAAAGGCACAAGAATGAAAAGTCAAAAGAACGAATCCCAAAATATCCAAAAAAGTGATGGTGAATGTATGCGACCATTCCCGACGCCCTTATTCTTTGAAAACTTTAAACACAACTCAGCTAGTAACAAACATGAGAAATAGCCTGCTATATAACACTGTTTTATATTTGTACAGAGTAAGAGTTGACACCCGTATATAACCATAATAAATGCTGCAGTGAAATGCCATATTTCAATAAACTGTACGATGAATGGATACACAGTTCACAAGTTACATCCAACAATCCAGCAGTTTTATAATTATGCTTGACTTAGCCTTCTGTTTGTCCAAATATGATCTAAAAGTGTCACTTAAATTTGTAAACAGTGCTACTAAACGCCATTTCAAACAACATTGTAAGTGTGCATAATCAGACAGTGAAAGGACTTGTTAATTTTTCAATGTACACAGTAAATATATGTATTGTTGTACAACCTGGTAAACTTCTGTTTTATATTACTCCCATTTTTAATTTATCCAAGTTTTTTGGGTTTCTAGTAGCATGAAAGGAATGAGCCCCATTCCTAAGTCAACGTACGATTAAAGTTCATGAAATTAGTATTGTTTCAGTCTTTGTCAGCCAGAAGTGCTCTTCGCAACACCCGCAATGTGTCTAGTAACAACTCTTTCTGCAATTCATATGGAGTTGCATGTATCGGTAACATATTTAACTGCGATTGCGAATTCTTTTTTAAGACTCGTTGTTTCTATTACTATTGGAACTGTCGGAGTATACTTCTTCCACATTGCTCTCATTTCTGCCTGCAAATCCTGGTAATTTAAGAATTGGCTCTGCTGTATACATGACACTGTAGCCACTGGGTGTAGTAATTTCAATGGTCCATGATACTTTTTTCTTCTTTTCATGGACTACTATAGCTGGTTTTCTCACATCTGTTTTTTGAACTGTTGGTATGGGCTGTCCCATGTGATAAAAATTTCATCATTTTCTGTAATGCTTTGTGGCTCATGTTTCCAGTGTTTTTCAGTTATTTCAATACCATAATGTTTGCACAATCCCCTATGCAACAGTCTTGCCACATTATTATGTCTTTCAGTGGATCTACTTCACATGACTGAAAACTCAAAATACTGAGCTCCATTTGACTGAGACCACAATACCTAATTTTCAAAATGCTGAAAACTCATTTGACTGAGTCTTATTATATGAAAAGCTTACAATGCTGAATTTCAAAATAATGAATTTTAAGCCATAGACATGCACACTTACAACACCTACTAACTCTTTCCAAAACTTAAAAACTACTTACTTACCTTCTTAATAGAAACTGAATGATATAAAACCAAACTAGGTGGGGGGCTATGCCCCTCCACACCCCCCAATGTGGAGAGCTGCACCCCCCCACCCCAACTATATATACTAACTCCAGGATTGCACTACTGTGGGGAAAGGGTATATACCTTTTACTTAACTTACAGTACTGTACACACTGCCACTACTGCCTGGAGAACACAAAATGTCCACCATATTACTTTAGATACTCCCTATAAAAATGTAAAGTGACATACCCACATTTAGGAACACTATAACACTACTTTTTACACTACTATCAGTATTCTGACAGCTGCCACTTTAAGTGACAGCAATGTTTGATTTATCACAAGCAAATCAGAGGTGAAGGGAAACACATGTCTATGGCTTACAATTCAGTATTTTGAAATTCAGCATTGTATGCTTTCAGTATAATGAGACTCAGTCAAATGAGTTTTCAGGATTTTGAAAATTGGGTATTGTGGTCTCAGTCAAATGAAATTCAGTATTTTGAGTTTTCAGTCATGTGAAGAAGACCCCTGTCAGTATAGGGTCTATGTTATATATTTGAACATTCAAAATGTCGAATACCATATGATCGAGACCATATGTTGATATTTGAATGTTTGAATATACCATTAAAAAAAAAAAAAAAAAAAAAGTAAAACATACTTTAACTGTACGAGCAGGGGGACAAGCCTCCCTGCACCACCCACACCTCCCCTACTTAAATATACCAACTCCGAGACTGCACTTCAGTGCAGAAAAGGGAAATTCTCCCATTCTGCACCATACGGCACCATTAAAGTCAATCTGCGAACACTTGAAATGTTGATCATATGGTCTCAATCATATGTCATTTGACATTTCAAGCATTTGTTTAATTGACATAGACCCTCAGTATACAGTCCTTTTGCCATTAGTATATCACAACCAGCAACAAGGTGTGTGACTGTTTCCAATTCTGTTTCACAAAGCCTACATTTGTCTGTTTCTCCCACATGTTCAAAGAACTTTGTAAACCAACATCTATGTAG
This sequence comes from Protopterus annectens, assembly GCF_019279795.1. Taxonomy (NCBI): domain Eukaryota; kingdom Metazoa; phylum Chordata; order Ceratodontiformes; family Protopteridae; genus Protopterus; species Protopterus annectens. The sequence continues at coordinate 1,007,673,495 of NC_056733.1, read as the reverse complement.
CCCATTATCTTTAGCCACCAATATTACCCTTTTGTCTTTTAGTTTAAATTCTCCTCTCTTTAACCATTTCTGTGTTTGATCCTGATTAACATGAGGTTCTTCCAGGAGTTTTCTATACTTGCAACTGTGTTTATGCAATTTCCACATTTCTTGCCTTCTCATCTGATCGATTTTTGGCACATTCAATTGACACCTGATTTTTATCTACTTCTTGTTGTTCTTGTTCTTCTATGCCTCTGCTAAACTAAAAATGGAAGCCATATTAGACTTTTTCTCCTTATGTTTTAAAACTTTCACTATGTTTGGATCTTGTGAAGTCAGCAGATATGTATACAGTCCCATGATTGCAGATCTATACAAGTAATCAGTTTTGAGGAGTCCCATAGCTCCTTCAGAATGGGAAATATATAGTATTGGTATGAGCTGATTTTTGTAGATCATTTAATAAGCATGAATCATCCTTGTTTTCCTATCCAACCAATCTAACACCTTTTGGGGCCACTCACACAACACAAAACTCTAAGTTAGGACAGGAAGAGCAAATTTATTTATAGCTTGAACTTTGTTCCTAGATGTCAATGCCATTTTCAGTATTCATTTTAGTCTTCTAAAATATTCCTCACTACGTTTTATTCACATTTGTTCATGTTTTATTGTTAATCCTTCATCAATTCCCAAATATTTATATACTCCCTCTTACTCAAGTTCTTTTTTATCACATTCCTGTCCCAAACATGTTTTCTTGGTGCTGCAGCTTTCCTGCTTTAAAGGTTGCTTTTGCTCATTTATCAAGACCAAATGACATTCTTATATCATCTGAAAAAATTTTGACCACTTGCAGTTAGGCTTTCAGTTCCTCATCTAATTCACTATAACATTTTAAATCATTCACAAATGAAAAAAAAAAAAAAAAAAAAAAGATGAGATGTCTTTACATTTTGTTGTTTTCTGGGAGCCAAATTGTAGCTATGATGACCTAATCTGTTAAGTAAACAACTTAATGGGTTAAGGGCAAGGCAAAACAGCAGCGGTGACAAAAAGTCACCCTGGAATATCCCCCTTTATTTATTTATTTATTTTATTTAACATTTGTTTACCAGGAAAGTCCAACTGGATACAGGTCCTTTATCAGCAGAGGACCGGGGAGAAAAGCTCCATGAGTAACAGTAAATTTTCATGCACCCATTACAATAATTAAAAAAGTAAAAAGTAAACAAAATGTAGTATACATAAGAGCATACACATTTGTTACATCTTGACAGGAAAGCCTAGGCTTTGAACACAGCTAGTACTATTTGTAGGTATGACTTATGTCAAGATATAAGGTTAAGACAGGTCGGTAGGAACAAAGGATTAAACAACGGGGGAGACGTTGGATATGTTTTGGGTATACTGTGATGTATCAGAGCACTCATGAGGGGTTAGTACAGGAACATAGCCACTTATTTTTTTAGATAAGCTTTAAGTGATGGCTTAAAGTAGTTAGTGGATGAGACTGAGAGAATGGATTTAGAAATGGAGTTCCATATACAAGATATGTTGTTGTGTCTTTCGGCTTTTCCCGGTTAGGGGTCGCCACAGTGGAACTCCAGTCCACTAATGATTGGCAGTAGATTTTTACATACTGAGTTGCCAGCTCTGATGCACAACCTTCAACGAAGGTACGCCCATTCATGCATGTCTCCACACAGAAGATACTCTAGCTGAGAATCGAACAGAACAACATCTTACTGTGAGGCGACAACGCTACCGCAGCACCACCACCGTATTATAGTTGGAAAATAAAGATTCTCCTGCAGTGTTGTTTGCCTTGGAGACAGTGAGAAAGTTATTATTATTAGAGCAAAGTTGTCTGCTGAACTGTAAGGAAGGATGAGATTTTGTAGTGCAGAGGTCTAGTTGGTTGTGTTACAATTTTGTGAGTTAGAGAGAGTTTGTTGTAAAGAATTATGTTGAGAAGCTCAAGCCAGTCTAGTATCCTTAAAGCTGTACAATGATGTGTTATATATGGGAAGTCAGATGCAAAATTAGCAATTTTATTATAACATGCTTCTAGCTTAAATAAGTCAGTTTTCCTTAGATTATTTAAAATTGGAGAGGCATATAGTAGAGTGGAGAGCAGATGGGTTTTTACTAATGTAATTTTGGCCATTGTGGTGAAGTACCTTTTGTACCTATATAGACTTCCAAGTTTCTTCTGGACTTTTTTTATAGTTAGGGAGATATGCAAGTCAAATTTTAGGGTATTGTCTATTTCCACTCCAAGAAGCTTTGTATGGGTTGTCGGGGAGATCACAATATTGTCTTTGGTTATTATGTTAAATGTTGGGCATGAGATAGATGTCATTAGGATGGAAGAGTAATAATTTAGTTTTGTTTGGGTTCAGGATTAGATGGGCATTGGCTAACCATGTTTCAACAGAAGTGAAAGATTCCTGTGTTTGAGAATGAAGAGCTGACAGAGAAGTGGTAGCACAGATAAGTGTTGAATCATCTGTATACTGTATTATAGAACCTTGAGGCATAGCTGTGTGTAGATTATTAGTAAAGATGGAGAAAAGGAGAGGGTCCAAGATAGACCCTTGGGGGACACCAATGGATAAAGGAAGGCATGGAGATAGGTCACCCTGCCATAGAACAGATTGTTGATGGCCAGATAAATAATTATTAAACCAAGCTGTGGCGGATGATGAGAAGGATAGTTCAGTTAGTACATCTATTAGTTTGGAATGGGAGACCATATCAAAAGCTTTTGATAGGTATAGAAAGATGGCAGATACAAAGTTGTTGTTAATCCTGTGATGGTTTATGGTATTAGTGAAATAATTTGAATTTTTATCCTTGGAATAATAATTTGTCCTTTATTATGGTTTAACTGCAAGTTTCATGGTTGCTGTAATGTAATCGATCAGTTTAGGATGTATTTTATACAGTTTTAAGCCCGCTTTTATAATGAATGTGGAATACTACTAAATGCTTTTTTGTAGTCCTTCCATGCCATACTTAGATTCTTCCCCTTTTTACAGTTCTCCACTATGACTTTGTTTAACAACAAACGATCCTTTGTTCCATAGGAATTCCTTTTACTACCCTTTTGCTCCCTTGCCATGATTGAGTTTTCTTCTAAATGACTATAAACTCTGTCAGCATCAATTCCACTCTATATTTTATATATGGTCGGAAGGTAAGTTATCGGTCTATAGTTTTTAGGATAGCTTGCAGATTCACTCTTAAGTAGGCGTATTTTTTTCCTGTTGTTAACCAGGTCGGTGTCTGTTCAGAGTACGCATACAAATTGTTCTTACTCATGGCTAATCCGCATGTAAAGATATTAGCACTTTTAACCAGAAGGTTGGTACTGCATTTGGGCCTGGGGTTTTCCAATCAAAAGCTTTTCTTAACTTTGTTTCAATCTTTCTGGCTGTTACTTCATCTCATTTCATATCCTGTACCTTTAAACTTCTTATTTTGTCTTTAACTTCTTCTGTCCATTTAGCATCTTTGTTATGTTCCATAGGATCCTCATAGATATTTGTCCAAAATGTATCTGTTTTTTTGGTGGTGTTTCAATTACTTTTGCCTTGTTTCCCAATTCTCTGTAAATATTTTCGGGTTATCAATGAATTGTTTATTTTGGACTTTTCCTTTATACTTACCTTCATACCTTCTAAGTTTTTCTGCTTGTGCTGATATTTTTAGTTTATTATTTGTGATAGTGCATGACAGATCCTGATCTGTTCTGATACTGCGTGTTGCTTTTATCACATCTTTCTTTTTGTGTATTTTTGTCAATGTTTTCCCTCTTCTATACTCTTCTAACAGTGACACTTCTTGTCTTAATTCAATATTCTCTAGTTGATATTTCCACAATTGCATTTTATTTCACCCCTTCCTTTCCCTTACTGTCCTATGTTTCTGTGGTAAGACTTTATCTGTTACTAATTTATTCTATATATATCCTATTTACTTCTGTTATATCACATGAACCTCTGCAAACAGTTCTAATTACTGTGTTCATTTGTTTTATCAAACTTCTAACATTTGTGGTTTTATAGACTTTCTATAATCTATTTCTTTTATTTATCTTAATATGTCTGTCCATTTCTACTAAATCAAGCAACTCTTCTCTTAGATCATTTTCTTCTAAACTGAGGGCACATTCTTTGTTCTCCATTTCCTGTGGGCATACTATAGAAAATTCCAGAGCATCTTCCTGTGCCACATTTTCTTCAGTTTCATCCTGTGTCTTCTGTTACTCTTTCATCTGGGAACTCGCTGGCCTGTTACTCCTCAACATTGACTGTGTTAATGTTGCCACAGTTTACTGTTCCTTTCCTTGCTGTGCAACTCCAGCTGAACTTTTGTACTTGTTTCCTATGGAATGCTCCAAAATATCTTCATATGGTGACTGATCAGATGTTTGCCACTCTACTGGTTTATCCTTACTTTGGGGATCCATTGCTCTATCCTGCTGTGATGTTATCAAAGTTAGATTTTCTACACTAAATCCTTCATTTCGTATGTAATCCATAGCCTCATTTTTAGTTCATAAACTTCTCCATTGCCAATCCCCTTTTCCTCTTTGTCTTCCTATTTTCTGTATTGTAAAATGTTCCATATCCGGATGCCTTTGCCTGTATGTCTCTTCACATATCTTTGGGGCTGCTCTTAGCACTGATTAGTTTTGCTTTCTCCTTTGCATAAATATTGCACCATATTAAATCTCTTTCTTTTTCCCATGTCCATATTTCTTCTTCAGATGTCTCCTGATCCTCCTGTTTCTCCTAAACTGGGAAACTTGTTGTTCCATCATGCTGCAATATAACCTGTGTTAGACTGTCTACACTAAATCCTTCACTTAGCAGACACTCCATAACTTCAGCTTCTATTTGTTGAACTTCTTCTTTACTAATCTTCTGTTCTGCAATACCTCTTTGTGATCTTATTCTTTGTATTATGAAATGTTCCATATTTGGATGCATTTCCTTTTGAATATCTTTGGAGCTGCTTTTTTGTATTGATAAATTTGGCTTTCTCCTTTTTCCATGTCCATATTTTATTTATTTTTTTATTTTTTATTTATTCTATCTCTATATAATATTTTTTATAAATCTGTTGTATTAATGAAAAAAAAATATTTGAAGCTTCTGACAGCTTTTCTTGTGCAAGTATTTTTCTGCCCTCTAACTTCTCTCTTAATCTTTTACTCCCTATATAATTAATCTCATGGTCATTTCATTGTCCCTGTTCTTTTTGAATAATATGGTTGGAATTGCTACTTAACCCCCATGTCATGTCTTAGAATTCTCTTTAAACAAGTATAGGTTATGTAGCCCACATGCACAAGTGATACAGAGAGCATCAGTATACTGCATTAGAACACGCTTTCACAGACTAGAGAAACCCTTTACATCCATCCAACAACCCAGTATGAGTAGTTGCTTACTTTTGTTAGACTTTTCTATATAATATACAGAACCAAGGGTGCCAGGTACACCATGCGTAACATGGGTTCATAGGTGTTTCCTAGGCTAACAACCACATTGACCTTTTTAAGCCTAGCCATGAATCCCAAATCCCTGACAAGTTCTGGTGCCCTTAATAAGTGTAAGAAAGGGGCATGAGAGGTGGTACATTTACAAACAAGGTCCTGCAAGATGAATCATTTGCAGGCTGCCTGTGTCCATTAGAGACATTTTTTTCCTGTAACTATGTAGTACGAGCCGCCAGGATATTTCAGTTAATTTATGGCATCTGCAAACTACTTTAGGTATCCTGTCACATAAAATGTTTTGAGTTTCATTCTTTTGACTTTTAGTTCTTGTGCCTTTTTAGCATACTTGCCTTGATATTGTAAGTTTTAATGCTGTGCTAATTTGATATTCAAAAGCACACCATCCATATGTGGTTTTTTTTTTATATTGTATTAGTGCTTTATTTGATATTATTTAACTCTGGAGATTTTCTCCGTGGGCCTCAGTTGAAAATGGGTATTTATTACCCTGTTGGACTTTCTAGATAAATAAATGTCAATAAATAGATAAATAAATAAATAAAAATGTTACATATTCCAGACTTATTAATTGATTGATTCGTTCTTTAGTGCAATAAATAAAGCAAAATAATTAAATACACTATAAATGCTGCATCAGCTTTTGTTCAACAACTCACACATCATACAAAAATCAGAAATATTACTGCATACAACATGCATTTATTTTTTTTTTGGGGGGGGTACATCCTTGCAAGACATCTACATCTCATTTTGACCTCCCTATGTCTTCTCTGACATATAAAAAAAAAACTATCCTCTCTGGCATCACTGAGTACAGGTCTGACCTACTTGAATGGCTCATAATGCTATACTGTTGCAGCATACATCTCCAGAGTCAACAGTGCTGGATCATGAATAAATGGGGCGCAATTTAGAGTAAAAAGCAGGCCCTGCCAACTCGATCAATGTCCCATTATTTGGTTGTGTCTTCCAAATTATCATATTTATTTATTTATTTTATTTGACATGTGTTTACTGGGATAGTCTGGCTGGTTATGTAGCCATTTAAGCAGAAGCCCATTGAGAAAAGCTCCAGGTATAGATCACATTTCACAATGCAATACATAGAGAATTTACATTTTTAACAGTAAATACAGAATTATATTTGCAATACTTATACAGAGAGTCAAATATTTACAAAAATACAGATAAACTGGGAACATGGAGTCAAATATTTACATAATTTAGAGGCAACATGGTAGTTGTGATAGAATGAAATAAGTTGTTGGCATGAGAGTCTAATATTGTTATGGGGGTGTTTAGTTTCAGATATACTAGTGAAGATAGACATGATACCTAAGTATTGTAAGAAGAGAGTTACACTGAATGCAGTACAACAATAAGGCTGTGTTAGATAAAGTTTGGTTAAATATATATATATATTAGAGACAGATGGAGGTTAAATATAGAGTTTTCATTGATGTACAAAGCACTAGGGTGAGTTTTTATGTAGATTATATTAGAGTTTAAGGAGAGTTAGGGGAAATATGAAGAAAATAAAATATTATAGCGATAGTAAGAGAGATTCGATAAAAATGTTTGGTTTGTAGATAGTAAGTTGCTTTTGTTCATTTGATCACAGGGGTGACTGGATGACTATTTTTGTAGGGTTGCATTTAGAGCAGCACACGTGTCAGGATAGTTATTGATCTCAAATGCCATGAGTCTTCTTCTTCTTTTAGCTTTTCCCGGTCAGGGGTCACCACAGCGGATCATCTGTTTGCTTATGATTGGCAGTGGAATTTTACGGGATTGATTTGCCAGTCCAGCGCCCAACATTCCACAGAAGGCACACACACGCACGCACACACACACACCTAGGGCTAATTTAGAGTGTCCAATCCACCTACTGCATGTCTTTGGGATGTGGGAGGAAACCGGAGCACCCAGAGGAAACCCATGCGACCACAGGGAGGACATGCAGACTCCACACAGAAGGCACCCCAGCCAAGAATCGAACTGGAGAACCACTTGCTGTGAGGCAGCAATGCTAACCGCTGCACCACCATGGCCACCCATCTCACATGCTATGAGTAATTGGATATATTTTAGGCAGTTTGGTAGTTATAGCCAGTTAAGGGTTTTTAGTGTTCTACAATGATGGGTACTGTATCTAGCACTAGTAGCAAATTTGGCAATTTTATTATAACATTGCTTCAGTTTATGAGTATTTATTTTTTGGAGATTTATAAGAATCATAGAAGAAAGAAAGAAGGAGGTAAGTTTTTGCTAGTGTAATTCTAGAGGTGGGGGCGAGGAAGTTTCTAGCTCTATAGAGTAGACCTAATTTTTAACTTTTTTATGGCATTTTGTATGTGGTAATCAAATCTAATTGTGAAATCTGTTATCATTTTTAGCAGCATAGTTTCAAGGTTACTTCAGTATTGGTGCTATTGAGGGAACATATTTTGAAGTTGTTTTTTTCCATGGGTCTTTCTTGTGGGGAAAAACAATAATTTGGTTTGCCCTTAAAGCTAGGGGATGTTTTAGATGATTTAGTGTATTTATACATTTTGATGAACCCAGCCACTGGGGATGCACAAGGCAGTGCATTTCTTTGTGCCGATCCCAAGTCCGGATAAATGGGGAGGGTTGCGTCAGGAAGGGCATCCGGCGTAAAACTTCACCAAAATATTTTTCATGCAGTCACCAAGAAAATTTTTTATACCAGATCGGTCGAGGCCCGGGTTAACAACGACCGCCACCAGTACTATTAGCCTACAGGGTGTTGGTGGAAATTGGGCTACTGTTGGCCGAAGGAGGAGAAGAGGTGGAAGACATGGCTGAAGGCAGGAGGAGAGGAGAAAGGCTAGGACTGTGGTAGAGAGGGTTGGAACTTTGAATGTTGGCAGTATGACTGGTATAGGGAGAGAGCTAGCTGATATAATGGACGGAAGGAAGGTTGGTATATTGTGTGTGCAAGAGACCAGATGGAAGGGGAGTAAGGCTAGGTGTATCGGCGGTGGGTTCAAATTGTTTTATCATGGTGTGGATGGGAGGAGAAATGGCATAGGAGTTATTCTGAAGGAACAGTATGCTGAGAGTGTTTTGGAGGTGAAAAGAGTGTTGGATAGAGTGATGTTTATGAAGCTGGAAATTGATGGTGTAATGATGAAAGTTGTTAGTGCATATGCTCCACAAGTTGGGTGTGTAATGGATGAGAAAGAAAAATTTTGGAGTGAATTGGATGAAGTGGTGATGACTATACCCAAGGATGAGAGAGTGGTGATTGGAGCAGATTTCAATGGGCATGTTGGTGAAGGGAACAGAGGGGATGAGGACGTGTTGGGTAGGTATGGTGTTAAACAAAGGAATGCAGAAGGTCAGATGGTAGTGGATTTTGCGAAAAGGATGGACATGGCTGTGGTGAATATGTATTTTAACAAGAGGGAGGAGCATAGGGTGACATACATGAGTGGAGGAAGATACACACAGGTGGATTATATCTTATGCAGGAGGGCCAGTTTGAAGGAGATTGGAGACTGTAAAGTGGTGACCAGAGAAAGTGTCATTAGGCAGCATAGGATAGTGGTTTGTAGGATGACGTTGGTTATCAAGAAGAGGAGGAGGAGTGTGAGGACAGCACCAAGGATCAAGTGGTGGAAATTGAAAAAGGGTAATTGTGAGGTGGAGTTCGGGGATGAGTTAAGGCAGGCACTGGGTGGCAGTAAAGAGTTAGCTGGGTAACTACGGCAGAGCTAGTAAGGGAGACGGCTAGAAAGGTGCTTGGTATCACATCTGGACAGAGCAAGGACGACAAGGAGACATGGTGGTGGAATGAGGAAGTACAGGAGAGTATACAGAGAAAGAGGTTGGCAAAGAAGAAGTGGGATTGTCAGAAAGATGAAGAAAGTAGACAGGAGTATAAGGAGATGAGGTGCATGGCAAAGAGAGAGGTGGCGAAGGCTAAGGATAAGGCATATGAAGAGCTGTATGAAAGGTTGGACACTAAGGAGGGAGAAAAGGACTTGTACCGATTGGCTAGACAGAGGGACCGAGCTAGGAAAGATGTGCAGCAGGTAAAGGTGATAAAGGATAATGAGGGAAACATACTCACAAGTAAGGAGAGTGTGTTGAGCAGATGGAAAGAGTACTTTGAGGGGTTGATGAATGAAGAGAATGAGAGGGAGAGAAGGTTGGATGATGTAGGGATAGTAAATCATGAAGTACAATGGATTAGCAAGGAGGAAGTAAGGATACCTATGAAGAAAATGAAGAACGGAAAGGCTGTTGGTCCAGATGACATACCTGTGGAAGCATGGAGGTGTTTAGGTGAAATGGCAGTGGAGTTTTTAACCAGATTGTTTAATGAAATCTTGGAAAGTGAGAGGATGCCTGAGGAATGGAGAAAAAAGTGTTTTGGTACCGATTTTTAAGAATAAGGGTGATGTGCAGAGCTGTAGTAACTACAGAAGGATAAAATTGATCAGTCACAGCATGAAGTTATGGGAAAGAGTAGTGGAAGCAAGGTTAAGAAGGGAAGTGATGATTAGTGATCAGCAGTATGGTTTCATGCCAGGAAAGAGCACTACAGATGCGATTTTTGCTATGAGAGTGTTGATGGAGAAGTACAGAGAATGTCGGAAGGAGTTGCATTGTGTTTTTGTAGACTTAGAGAAAGCATATGACAGGGTGCCTAGAGAGGAGTTGTGGTATTGTATGAGGAAGTCAGGAGTGTCAGAAAAGTATGTAAGAGTGGTACAGGATATGTACGAGGGTAGTGTGACAGCGGTGAGGTCTGCGGTGGGAGTGAGAGATGCGTTTAAGGTGGAAGTGGGGTTACACCAACGATCAGCTCTGTGCCCTTTCTTATTTGCAATGGTGATGGACAGGTTGACAGACGAGATCAGACAGGAGTCCCTGTGGACTATGATGTTTGCAGATGAAATTGAGATCTGTAGTGAGAGTAGGGAACAGGTGGAGGAGACCCTGGAGAGATGGAGATATTCTCTAAGGAGAAGAGGAATGAAGGTCAGCAGGACTAAGACAGAATATATGTGTGTGAATGAGAGGGAGGATAGAGGATGCAAGGAGTAGAGGTGGCAAAGGTGGATGAGTTTAAATACTTGGGGTTTATATAACGGTGAGTGTGGAAGAGAGGTGAAGAAGAGAGTACAGGCAGGATGGAGTGGGTGGAGAAGAGTGTCAGGAGTGATTTGTGACAGATGAGTACCTGTAAGAATGAAAGGGAAGGTCTTTAAGAGGGTAGTGAGACCAGCTATGTTATATGGGTTGGAGACAGTGGCATTGACAAAAAGGCAGGACCTTGAGCTGGATGTGGCAGAATTAAAGATGTTAAGATTTGCACTGGGTGTGACGAGGGTGGACAGGATTAGGAATAAGTATATTAGAGGGTCAGCCCCAGTTGGAAGGTTTGGAGACAAAGCCAGAGAGGCACGATTATGTTGGTTTGGACATGTGCTGAGGAGGGATGCTGAGTATATTGGGAAAAAGATGCTAAGGATGAAGCTACCAGGTAACAGGAAAAGAGGAAGGCCTAAGATAAGGTTTATGGATGTGGTGAGAGAGGACATGCAGGTGGTTGGTGTGACAGAGCAAGATGCAGAGGACAGGAAGAAGTGGAAACAGGAGATCTGTTGTGGTGACTCCTAATGGGAACAGCCAAAAGAAGATGATGATGATGTTGTTATTTTATATGTTTATAGCATCTTAGTTTGAGTATGTTATAACCTTTTATGGTTATAGGCTTCATACTTTTTAGCTTTTTTACCTAAGCTTGATTGCATAAGAATTCGTATTAGTTAATTAATGTATTTAAACTATTTCTTTATTGTCTGAAGAAGCAGTAACTGTTTGACTGTGAAAGCACTCACACTACAATAAATGGTTCTTGAGTTTTTATTTGAATGGTGTGTTCTTATTGGATTTATTGCCATTGTTTCATCCACTACATTTTATTCATTTGGATTTGGTTTATTTTCATTCAGTGGACCTTCTTTCCAGCTTGTTTTTTTTTTCTGTGTGTGTTTATTCTTGTTGCTACAACCTGGAACTATAGCAGAAGGGTTTACTGGTGATGTTGAACTGGCCTATAATCCATGCACAAGTGTACCAACTACTAAATCTGCTTCAAATAAAATGTCTACATATCTGAAAAGGAATGAGAATCCCTTCTTGATGAGAGGAATACAGGTCAGTAACTGTAATGAAAACTGTGATGATTGTGACCTGAATTTGCTACAGAGAGACTGTTTTTCCTTGGAAAATGATTTATACAAACTTCAGAGACTCCAAGCTCAATGTCACCACTTCGAAGCTTGTTTGGAATTGAAAATTATTCCCCGTGGCTTATGGGTACTGAAAATGCCAACTTACGGCAATAAATATCCTCTATTGTTGAAGAAGTGGCAGAAACTGAATTTAGATCAGAGTTTCAGCTATTTAAAGCTGTTAATTGATTTCTTCCAACCAGAAAAAGAGAGAATGATTGAAAATATTCTTATGACACAAAAGAATTTATATGACCATTACCCAACTGCATACTTGGACAGTAAATTGAATGATATACTAGATGAAGACCTGGAAGTTGACTGGAGAGAAAGTACAACAGTCCAAGGAATTACTCAGGGCTCTAGCACCCCAAGAAGAGGAGGAAACAGGTGGAGCTGAAGAAGAATGGCAGCACCTAAAAACAGCATGTGTTAGGACTGCAGAAAAGATATGTGGCCAAGCCAGGTATGGAATAAGGTACATAAGGAAAGCTGGTGGTGGAATGCAGAAGTCCAGGAAGTCATAAAAAAAAAAAAAGAGTGCAGGAGGAAGTGGGAGACAGAAAAGACTGACCAGGCTAGGAAGGACTACTGGTTGGCTAACAAAAAAGCTAAGAAAGAAGTTGCAATAGCAAAGAATAGGGTATCGGAGGCACTGTACCAACTTCTGGAAAGTGACTCAGTAAGGGGCACAAAGAAATTATATCAGGTTGCAAGGCAAAGACTGAAAGATAAAGAAGATAGTCAGACACCCTTCATAAGGGATGCCAGCAACAACCTGCTCACCAGCCCAGAGGACATCAAAGGCAGATGGAAGGAGTATTTCCAGCATTTTCTATATGAAGAAAACCCCACAGAAGCTGTACTGCCCTGGAAACAGCCTACAATGAGAGAAGAAGAGGAGCCCAGCCTAAAAGAAGTAAGAACAGCACTAAGGAAGATGAAGTCAGGGAAAGCAGCAGGCTCAGATAAGGTCACAGCAGTATGATAAAGCAGCAGGCTCAGATGAGGTCACAGCAGTATGATAAAGCAGCAGGCTCAGATGAGGTCACAGCAGTATGATAAAGCAGCAGGCTCAGATGAGGTCACAGCAGTATGATAAAGCAGCAGGCTCAGATGAGGTCACAGCAGTATGATAAAGCAGCAGGCTCAGATGAGGTCACAGCAGTATGATAAAGCAGCAGGCTCAGATGAGGTCACAGCAGTATGATAAAGCAGCAGGCTCAGATGAGGTCACAGCAGTATGATAAAGCAGCAGGCTCAGATGAGGTCACAGCAGTATGATAAAGCAGCAGGTTCAGATGAGGTCACAGCAGTATGATAAAGCAGCAGGCTCAGATGAGGTCACAGCAGTATGATGAAGATGTTGGGTGAGGTAGGGGAGAAATGGCTCCTGAGGGTACTAATAGCAGTGTGGAAAGAATGGCATATCCCATGTGACTATATACTCATGCCAGTGTACAAGAACAAAGGGGACAGCCACAACTGTGGGCAGTACAGAGACATCAAACTCCCATCACATTGCATGAAGGTTCTGGAGAGGGTGATTAATAAATGTATACGCAGAGTAGTAGAATGTAAGATGGGAGATGTCAGTTTGTATTCAGATCAGGATGCAGCACAAGTGACTCTATGTTTGCATTGAAACAGATACTTGAGAAGAAGCTAGAGATGAGGCGAAAGTCCAAATGGGCATTTCTAGACTTGGAGGAAGCATATAAGAAGGTCCCTAGAAAGCTGATCTGGGCAGTACTGGGGTGATTGGAAGTCCCAGAAACATTGGTAGAATTAGTGCAGGCTATGTACAAGGACGCAATGACTCAAGTACAGACAGTGTTCGGCCTCACAGAGGGGTTCCCAATGGCTGTGGGTGTACATCAGGGTTCAGTTCTGAGCCCACTGCTGTTCATACTGGTGATGGACTTCATTTGCAAACAGGTTGGAGGGGACGGATCAACAAAGCTGCTGTATGCAGACGATGTGGCAGTACAGGCAGACTCTGAGCTAGAACTTCAGCCAATGATAGGAGAATGGAATGCAAATCTGAAGGTACATGGAATGAAACTAAGCACAGATAAGATAGAGGTAATGGCAGCAAATTGGGGAAATCAGAAGAAGCTGAGACTAGAGATACAAGGGAAGATAGTGGAACAGGTAAACAGCTTCAAGTATCTGGGAGGAGTAGCTGAGGAGAAGTGTAGTCTGAATGAAGAGGTCAAAGCTAGAATCAGAGGGGCTGCAGCCAACTGGCATAGAGTATCAAGTGTAGCCAAAGAAGCTGAAAAGTAAGGTGTACAAGACAGTGGTGTGACCAGTACTACTGTATGGTACAGAGACCTGGGCAGTAAATGCAGAGCAGTTGAAGATGCTAGAAGTGATGAAAATGAAGTGCCTGAGGAAGATGATAGCATGCACACTGTGGGACAGACAAGGAAATGAGCACATAAGAGCAGAATCCAAAGTACCTTCAATTGCAGAAAAGATCAAAAAGAACAGATTATAGTGGTTTGGGCACATGTGTAGAAAAGCAGAAAACAATCTGGTGAGGAAGATTTGGGACAGACAGGAAGAAGGTAAGAGGAAGGGAGGATGTCCAGCAAAGAGGGGGATAGATTGTATGAGAGAAGATCTGTGACAGTCAGGCATGAGTGTTGAAAAAGGCAGGAGTGTGGCACTGAATTGAGAGAGTTGGTGACGGTTAACATGATACCCATACCCCATGTAGAAAAATGGGAAAAAGGGGGATGATGATGATGATGATGATGATGACTAGATCTGGTAACTGTATAAGAATGCAAGCTTATTCTAACCAAACAGAATAAGATAGTGAGAGATAGAACTGACTTTTTATCTGGGCAAGTTTTTACTTGGCCCAACACAACAGAGAGACATTCTGCTGAGTTATCGGCTGAGCGTAACGCTCAAATTGAATCTGCTAATACAGAGAGAAGTAACAATATTTCAGTAGAACATGCTATTAGTACGAAAACCCTCAGTAATTGTGTAACCTCTACAGAAATCACTTCAACTACATGCCTGTTGACAGATAAGCAGCCTGCTATGCAGAATGAGCCTGGAAAGGACCTGGAATCATGGAAGAAAGTGATGAACATTTCCTCTGATTATAATTTGCAACAGTTCTCATTGGAGACCAATACACATTTTTTAAGTATGGGGAATAACTACCGGTATGGATCTCCCCCCTTCCCTCTATCTATACAACAACAAGGAAGAGGGGCACACTCAATGAGGAGAGGAATAATAAAATGGAAAATGATGATCGAGACAGAGAACAACAGAACAATAAAGTAGATGTGGCAGAACAGAAGCAGTCCATAATATGGAATATCTCTTCTCATGTATTATCTAGAGAAGAACGCACATTTCTGCAAAAGGGGCTAAGTTTCATTCCAGTTCAGAAAACTGAGGTAACTGATACTATTCTAGAACTTAAATTGTTTCTAAGTAATATGCTGAAACTACAATTTAGAGATAGAGACTCAGTTAGTGATGATGAAAGGATATTTCGCAAGCCAAGTACTTATATACCCAACCATAATTATGTTCTTGATGTATATGAGAAATTATCTGAAAAAAAATGTTTTTACATTGTTTGAATAGAGTGTGTTTAAGTGCTGCTTTGTTAATTTGACTGCTGAGGAACAAATAGCTCTACGTGCACTACAGAATGATAATTCTATTGTAATGAGATCCACAGATAATGGTGGTCTCATTGTAGTCATGGACTATAGCTTTTATGTATCTAGGGTAATGGAGATGTTAAAGACGTATAGGAAATTAGTTTGGAAAGAAGTACAAACTTTAGTACAGAGGGTGAACAATACCCTCTATGAATGTTTAATAGGAAGAATTTTTAACTTAGATTTATATAATTATTTGTTGATCAATGAGCCTAGATTACCTGTTATTCAAGGTCTACCAGAAATCCATAAGGACCCCCTAGCAGCCACCCCTTAGACCTACTGTAACAGGCAGGGGGTGGTGTACAGAACTGATGTCAGTATTTGTTGAGAAACATCTTAGACCTTTGGTTGATGGTAATGAATTTGTTTTAAAAGACACGCAATGCTTTCTGAATGATTTATTTAAGTATACAAATGGAATACCACTTGATTAAGAACTCTTGTAAGTTACATTAGATGTACAGTCCCTATTCACTGCCATCCGCAACCATGAAGGATTGAGATATTGCGGTACTTTTTAACCAAGAATAGTCACTATGATGGAAATTTAATAGACCTTTTGTGTCTTTTCATAGAATTCATTTTGGAGAACAACATCATGATGTTTGGGAACGATATGTTCCTGCAAAAGGATGGCGTAGCTATGGGCACATCCAGTGCTAACAGCTACGCCAACATAGTCATGATTGTATAGGAAGAAAGGTTTATACTTGGTTCAAAGTATATGGAGATATTCACTTCTATGGAAGGTTCATTGATGACGTTTTTATGTTATGGAAGGGTATGGAAGAACAGCTGATGTTGTTCCATGATTACTTGAATACCACTACAGAGTTTTTGAAATTTAGCATTAATAAGTCATCTTTAAAAACAGAACTTTTAGATGTCTATGTCGTTAAGAATTCAGGGAATATGTTTGACACGCAGGTATACAGGAAGGAATGCTATAGAATCATACACCTGCATCATCAAAGCATACATCCAACATGTATATTCAGGAACATGATTAAAGGTCAGGGCATGACAGTGTCTAGGCTAAATGGAGGTGAAATCAGTTTTCTTAAAGAACTAGCTTCTTTGAAAGGTAAACTGGGAGATAGAGGATATAAAAAGAGTGAGATCAATAAAGTCCTTGTTACTATACCAGGACTGAGATCTACTCAGGCTAAACCATATTTTGCTGAGAATTTATGCATGACTAGTGGATCAAATATGAACAAGTTAAGTCAATATTCCTTGATTAGGTTACCTGTTGTTTATTCACGTAATGCTAAACAAATTACTGATATATTAGAGAAACACTGGCGAGTTTTGATGGTAGACCCTGATGTTAGATCTAAAGTAGGTGAGAAAGCCCATTTTTTTTATAACAATAAGAAATCACTGAAAAAGATGCTTTGCTACCCTAGGATAAATGGACACACTGTTGATAAATATGTGCCATATGCCACCTCTCCATGTACCAGATGTAGGTATTGTGGCTATATTGATTCTAGCAATAACTTCACACATCCTGATACAAGCAAGAAATGGAGCTTTAAAGCAAGATCCAACTTTAATACATGCCACATAGTCAATCAAGCGTATTGTGTTTCATGTTTATGTTTTTATGTAGGTAAAACTGATAGGAGATTGTGGTATCATGTTAGAGAGCATTTATATAACATCAATACATAATCTGAAACTAATGCACTAGCCAAACATCTGAGTGCTTTTGATAACTCTCACGCATTTAGATTTCTGGGTAATAGAAACTGTTAGATTAAATGAACGGGAAGGTGACATCAGGAATATGACAGACACCTGTGAGATGAGATGGATTATTAGATTATGAGCTTTTAGTGGGCGGGGATTAAACCATATTGTATCTATCAAGCCTGCCCTTAAAGCTAGGGGATGTTTTAGATGATTTAGTGTATTTATGTATTTTGATGTTATTTTATGTTTATAGCATCTTAGTTTGAGTATATTATAACCTTTTATGATTATAGGCTTCATACTTTTTAACCTTTTTACCTAAGCTTGATTGCATGATAATTATTTTTGGTTAATCAATGTATTTAAACTACTTCATTGCTTGTTCTTTATTGTCTGAAGAAGCAGTAACTGTTTGACTGCGAAAGTGCTCACACTACAATAAATGGTTTTTGAGTTTTTATTTCAATGGTGCATTCTTATTGGATTTATTGCCATTGTTAGGTCCACTACATTTTATTCATTTGGGTGTGGTTTATTTTCGTTCAGTGGACTTTCTTTCCAGCTTGTTTTTTTCTGTGTGTAATAATTTGGTTTTGTTTGCATTAAGCATTAGTTATGGTTTTGTAACCATTTTTTTGTGGCAGTGAAGGATTCCTGAGTAATTTGCTGTAGATGAGATGAATCATTTGATGAGTATATACGTGTTGAATCATCGGCATATTGTTGTGTGCATGCATGGGGTGGGTTGGTAAGTATATTAAACAGTAAGGATCCAAGGATTGAGAGTTGTGGGATACCCCTATTTAAAGGAAGAAAACAGGATAGAGAGTTCTGCCATTTTAGTGATTGTAATCTGTCTTTGAGATAGTTATGAAACCAGTTTAAGGTATTTTCTGTAAGGCCTAATGATGGCATTTCTGTTAGAAGTTTTGTATGTGTAACAGTATTGGAGGCTCTTGATAGATTAAAGAATAAAGCAGATAAAAATGTGTTACTATTCCTGGATTTATCAACTGTTTCCATGAACGAGGAAAGCTGTACTAGTATTATTGGATGGTCAAAAACCATGTTGGTATGAGCATAAGTTGTTCTTGCAAAAGTTGTCCATGTCTAAGATATTGTAAATGTGGCTTATAAATAAATTTTCCAGTAATTGTGAATGCTGTGATAGTATTGCTTTTGGCCTGAAGTTTGTGATATCAGTTGAATTTACTTTTTTTTTGGAGGGGAATGATGTGTGACTTTTTCCAGAGAGTAGAGACATATGATTCTTACACAGATCTGTTTATGAGGCTGGAAATTGATTAGATTATGCTATTAGCTGCCATTTTTAGAAACTCGCTAGATACATTATCTACAGAGGTAAAGCATACTTTTAGCTTATTTAGCAGATGTTTGATAATGGTTGTAGTCACTGTCTGAAGGTTGAATGTAGAAGCAGCTTAAGTGTGTTAAATTACATTAAGCTGGATTGAGTTAAAACCCTTTGTAATGGTTGCTGTGCTCTCTATAAAGTAGATATTAAATTGTGTTGCAAGATCCATTGCAGTACTATTTGGAGCTGGGTTGGGGTTATGCTTTTACCCAGGTTGTAGTATTTTGTTGATTGTTGACCAGTATTGTTTGGGATCTGTTCAGTGGCAGCTGGTGACTTCAAATCAAAGGGGGGGGGGCTGCAGGAGATAGCTAAATGGGTGGGGCCAACTGGAAGGGGTGTCGTCAAGTAGAAAGGGATAGGGTTATGCTAAAAATCGCAAAAACTGGGACGTTAATTAAATATGCTGCCCTGGGTGCCAAACCATCATTATGAGAGTCCATTCAAGACAAAATGAATTGTAGAAAAAAATATTTCACTGCATTGGCTACATGAGAGCTTACTTAATATCTAGATAGAAACAAAAAGGTTTTGTGGCATGAAAAAATATATTTTTTTAAATGCCTGTCAAAATTAGGTATAAAAAAAAAAAACAAGCAGCACTCAACTTAAACCACTTCTCCTTGCACTGCAGTTCTAATTATAATTTATATTCAGCTTAATAAAAGTACCAAGTAACAAGCTGAAAGTAGCAATTTGTGTGATACCCCCACTTGTAAAAATGTTTCTTATCCAAAAAAGACCTGCTGCCTGACAACAACTATCTAGTTGTTTCATGGGGAAAACATGATCAAAGTAAAAAAAATGAACAGCAAACAAGAAACAAGCTCAAGATAAATTGCTTAAAGTATTACTGCGCAGGTTATGGACCACACATAGTAGATTGGCATTCTGTTTAGTTTATGGGTAAAGCCTGCAGAGATGACTACAAGTCTTCAATAAATATAATGAGCTTCTGAAAATACTGTAATCCTGTCCTTTATTACAAATACTGTCATATGCATTTCAATACCTAAAGCTTATATGTTATCTAGTTACGTAAGTATTCCCTGCATAGCAACAGCAAAAAGGATTTCAGTGTTGGTAATTCTTTAACAGTACGCTTATTAAAGCTTACTTGCATCTTACAGTCTCAGACAAGCTTACCTGATGGTCACTAAAGCAACAGGCACTGCAACAACATACATTTTCTGAATAAGAAGAAGCATAAATCAACAGTATAAAAATATGATAGAAAGCTAGAACAATCTGCAAAATCAAGGACAGATGAAAATCCACTGTAGTAATTGTGCCTACCTTGGATGGGGAGATACTCTGCACACTTATACTGCATAACTGCTCCTTGTCTTGCTTGGACACATCCAGAGTCACTACTTGGGGGAGTGGGATGTGACAAGAATGTCACAATTTGAAATGTCTCTGGTGAACGGTGATGTTCCTGACATATTTGTCATACCTCTCAGCCTCAAAGCAAGAAATATGGACAAAGGCATAAACAGACATGGGACAAAGGCCCAAAAAGAAGGACAATTTTTAAATATTGTTCTTATGAACTTAGACAATAGAATAGTAAGTCATGCATTAGTATGAATTTTCTGAAGGGTATGAAATCTGAAACTCAAATGTCTGTCATTATTTTCTAACTTCAATCTTTAATGATTTGTCACTAATTTGTCAGAAAACCACAATTTTATGAAACACAGACCAACAATGTGATGCGAAAATATAAAATAGCCACACAATACAGCTGGGAACCTATCAAAAAAGGGGCACTTTTTAAATATTAGTACTGTTAACTTGAGCAGCTGACAAAATAAGAGAATCTACATGTATGTTTGAAATTAAAAGTAATCTATAACTCTGATCATTACAATATTTACTAATTGTAAACTCTCCACGTTTTCTTCCAAATTTGCCATTTTGCGGAGGGATTATGATGGGAGAGCAACATTTTGAGCCCAAATCAGGACAGGGTTGGGAGGGTGGCCTAATGGTTAAGGTGTTTGCCTTAAAAACACAAAGTGCAGGGTTTGAGTCTCACAAGGAATAATTGGCTAGGCTTACAATGGCTCGCAAGGGCAGTTAACTTAGTACTAACCTGTGAACCAGCAACAAGACTGAGGTGCATACCACCTATGAACCAGTTGAAAGGTTTGGATATACCTGATTCTATAAAGTGATTTATTTGTGTGTACCTCTCAACCTCTTAAAGCAGGAAATCTGGACAATGCCAAATATATTGTGTGAACATACAAACAGTACTAAAAATTGCTCTTTTATAGACTTAGACAGTTGACAGAATAACAGGTCTTGCTTTAGCATGTATTTTTCTGAAGGGTATGAAGTCTGAAACTCAATGTCTGTCATTATTTAGTGACGTCATTCCTAAATTATTTGCCAGAAAACCAAAAATTTTATGAGGAACAAAGCAAAAATCTATTCATAATGCAAAAATCTGGACAGTTGACAGGTATAGTTCAGGTGATGCTGTCTGAGTTTGCTGCCCTTCCCCCTCACAAAATCATGGTTGAATGGGGCCTCCCCTCTGCAGCTATTCCAGTGTCCCATTACTTGGTTATTTCACCCCATTTACCATAAACACTGTAATGTGCATACTGCTTTACTTCTGCAATGATTTGGATTTCATTTAAAAGTTTTACATTTTACAGCACAAACATTAACACTAATAGATATCTACTAAACAAAGCAATGCAATCTCACAATGAAAACAGACTTAGCATTAAAACTTCTCTGCCTTTGAAACTCACATTCATTGAAACAGCATTGAAATCCACATTCAAAGAAAATACATTTTGCCAGTGGCCAATAAAGATAACTTTGGGCTGTTCAAATCATAGGCCCCTTGCACACAAAACATACACATGCTCTTTGATACACCTTCCTGATTGTATTAAATTATATTCCTTGTACAATACAATAGTGTTTTAGAGGGTGTTTTAAATTTATTGTTTTTGAACATTTTTCCAGTAAACAATGAAACAAAATACATGCACCAATAATGGCAAAACTGCTCGATTCAGAATATTTTCATCATAAAAGTCTACTCAAACTTCCTGAGTCTACCAGTATCAGTAAATATGCACAATCTCTGAAGAAGTAAAAGTCATCTAAATCATTCTACATTAGAGAGATCTGTAACTAAATGAAGAGGTAGCTGCTAGCAACCAACTTTATATTTCATTGTTTCATCAACAAATAAACTGCCTGGTGCTCTTGAGGAATAAATTGCCTATGTTACAATAGAAAAGATGATAAGCTAGTAATATTGCATTAGGGAATGGATGGCAAATGGATAATAGGTTCATTGTTACTAGGTATCTCCTCCAAAGAGGACATTCTCAGGACTGCAGCATCTACCCCCTTTAAAAGTACAACACAGCACTGTATCAGCAATGCATCTATATACTGTGGAAGTAGAACCCACAGCCTTCTGCATCAAGTGCAAGTACACTACCTGTTGTGCTATTAACAAGTCAAGCTGATTCAGCATAAGCAGCACTAAACTTCTCTTCAAGCTCTCAGCTCATTGTAAAATCCACTCAACTATATCTGTCAACTTTGAAGCACAAGAAATCTGGACAAAGCCAAAATTTATTGGGGGGGGGGTCTAAAGCCCCAAAACTAAGGACACATTTTAAACATTGCTTGTATAATCTTGGAAAGTTGCTAGAATAAAATGCTGCATTACCACCATGCATTTCACTGCCAAGTCTTGAACCCAGGACCCTGTGCACTACAGTCAGAGCAACATACCACTATACCAAATCAGTTGCTTCTTGAATGTCATACTAAAACTTAAATGGCTATCATTTAGTAAATTTAGTTCTCACCACAGCTCTTATCCTCTTAGCACTAGACAGCTAGACAAAGACAATAACGACGGAATACAGCCCCTAAACATATTCAGTGAATTCAGTTCTCACCATAGTTGTCAACCTCTTAGCACAAAAAAAAACCTAGCCACTATACGGCCCCAAAAATAGGGACAATTTTCAAATATTGATCATATAAACAGAAAATTTCTAGAATAAAAGGTTTGGTGTTACCATGTACTTTCTGAAGAATATGAAGTCTGAAATCCAAATGCCTGTCATTATTTAGTGAACATTATGAGGAACAGAACAAAAATATGAGGCAAGCATTTCACAAGTGACAGTGGGTAGGGCAGCTAAGCTGTAGCCACCAGCTATATGTAACTGGGGCATTTTACACACACACACACACACACACACACACACACACACACACACACACACACACACACACACACTGTTGTTGTTCAGCTCTGCTATTACAAGAAAACCTTCTGTTCTGCCAGAAGGAAACTTCCAACTAAATTATAAAAGTTCAGTGCTGCCATAAAGCAGGAAACCCAGATAAATAAATAGAAAAACCTACATTCTTGCTGCTTGTCCCATGACAGCAAGCTAATAGGTCCCAGCCTGCAGATGATGCAGTCCAATCCCCTTCAAATCTATGCAGTTGTAGCTGCATAGACCTCTGGGATCTCTGTTGTTTTGAATGGTGTTCCCTAATCCAGACTGGTTCACTAACAGTCCGGACTGATTCCTATGTGATGGGAATAACATGTATGTGTGGGTGGAGTTTTAGAGGGAGTGGGTGGAGTTGTACAGTTTCGGGATCACTTTCATTTTTATTTGTTTTTTAATGGGTTGTGCATGCTGCTTTTGTTTTAATTTCATTTTATTTTGCAGATGGGGGGGGGGCTGCAGTCCTGCAGTCCAATAGCACGAGCCACCCCTGGATCTGTTTTACAACTATTCTGGAAATTATTATAGTATATTTTTTGTATGAGGTTATTTATTTATTTATTTATTTATTGTCTTTTTGCTTAGTATTTTATACTGTTGGAGGTTTTGAGAGTTTTTTTTTTGCCAATTTCCCCAAACTTTGTCTCTGCTCTGCATCACTTTTCTAATAGTCTTAGTTAAGCAGGGTACATCATTTACTTTTAATCTCTTCTTCCTTGGGGGTGCTATTTTATTAAGAATGTTGAGGAATATTGAATTAAAAGTAATTATTGCTTCATCTAAGGCGATGGATTTTAGTGTGTTCCAAACGAATGATGAAAGCATTGCACTGAATGTGTCTGGGTTAAATTTACTTAGGTTACATATGGTTTCTAACGTTTGTTGTTCAGGGTTATTTTTTGTATATCATTCAGGATAGGCTGGGGATTGGTCACTGAGAGAATTAGGTAAATGACCTGATTCATGAAATTTATTGAGGTCAGATATGAGAATCTATTCGACTATTTAATGAAGTAGGTTGGATCATGTATGGGTTGTTTAAAGCCAAATAAGTTGATAGTCGATTTTGCCAGTTTATATTTACATCTCCTTGTATTATTGTTTCACAAGGAATATTACTTGAGGTCCACAAGATGATTTCTTCTAAAAAATTGATATTGTCACCTGGGGGAGTACATAGCATGATTATACATATTTACTTTAGTTTTTTTAGTTTTATGAGTATAATAAGAGGTTTGGTTTTGTTGAACTGAGATTTAGGTGCATTATATGTGGTTAGATTGTTGTGGTTTGGGAACACAAATGTGACACATCCAACTTTTCTTTTATCGTGGTCATTTCATATTATATTATAGCCAGATGGTAGGATTTCAGAATCACTGATGTTAGCCTTTAACCACATTTCAGTTACGGCCAGGATATTGTGTTTGTGGCAGGCAGTAATTTTGTTTCTTATCCTATTCTACCATCACCCAGAATGATACTGCAGTACAAGCAGAAAATGATTAATTTCAACAATTGGTTAAGTTTCTGGTGTCATTCTAAGGGGATCCAGTCAGACCTCCCAACCATTACGAATTACTCAGTTTTTACCGAGTTACGGGGTCCAAATGAAGGGGTGCCATGATTCCCGAGTGGCATCCTTCATTTCCGATTTTTTTTTTTTTGCTTTTTTTAAATTTTTGCGCTGTCGGTGCTGATGTCATCATGTGCGCAATGACATCAGCTCCTATCAGCCAGTCGGAATTGAGCGCTCAAGGAACATCAATCATCATAATTTCCGGCTGGCGGGAATGTGGAACTGCTAGAACAGCGCTGAAACAGTAGTTCGCCGAGCGGGCAGGGATTACTACTCAGGGCAGAGTTATTATTTAATGGCAGCAACGACAGAGGAGGAACGGGAAATACTGGCAGCAACAACCGAGGATGACTACTCAGGGTAGGAGTGTGTGTGTGTGTGTGTGTGTGTGAAAATGCCCCCATATAATGGGCTTGGTGGCTAGAGGTATTCAGGCTCAAACCCTGTACCTTTAGTACAGGGTAAAAGGAGCCTACTATCCCTAGCCACCACCATTTCTGAGTGAGAGCTATGTAAACCTTTTCACCAAATCGGATACTATCCAAAGAATTACTCTGCCGTGGTTAAGCATGATCCATCCATTCAATAATAATGAGTCACATCCATCTCCTATAGCGAGCAAGTGAACAGTCGCCACCATTTACAGAGTTTACCAAGCAAGCAGAAGCACACAGACTGCCATGCCTTTTTATTTCGTGTAAATAATGCAGCTTCATTTTGTCATGATTTTATCAGTAAGTGGGACAAAATGTTTTGAAACTATGCCCCCTCCTCAAAAATGTCAGATTTAAAAATCAATGGACTCTGACATTTCATTTTAGGCACATTGCAGAATTAAAGGTAGTGCCCTTTTAACTAAGTAGCTTATTTTACCTAAGCTGCTTATATCACACAACCATAAACACAATATGCTGCTAAAAAGGAACTGACTCTCATATGCTCTGTAAGACCTAACTAGATCACCTCCAAGTCAACTTTACAGATGAGTAAACAGGATCAGCACTTTAAACATTTACTCAAGTCCTTCAACACTACACCAGTTTAATACATAATCTCTGAATATTATGTAGGAGTATTGCATCTGTTTTAATCTGCCATAACTTATTATTTGAATAAATGGAGTTCGCAACAAAAGCTGAAGTTTTCTGTATTCCTGTATAGCTTGCTGTCACATGATCTAGAGATGTAGGCTTACTTCAGTCTGTAGTGAATCTAAATCTAGCAACATAAGAGGATGTTTAAAATTGCAAGACTCCTAGGACAAGTGTGGAATAATACTGACACAATGCTATAGTGAATGTGTGCTACCCGTTGAAAGTCATGCTCTGAGCTTTGTCCAGATTTTTTTTGTACTAAGAGATGAGAGAGCTATGATAAGAAGTAAGAACATTTCTTTTGTGCAAAGAGTTTAGAGCTATGATAAGAAGTGAGCACACAATTTGTATTCCCCCATTATTGTTTTTGTGCTAACAGTTCAGATATATGGTGCGTGAGAAGTGAGAACTGAATTTGTATTCCCCCATTATTGGCTTTGTTGTTTGTCCATGTTTTTTGTGTTGAGGTTAAGAGCTATGTTGAGAAGTGAGAAATGAATTCACTAAATGATGGATATTAAGTTTCAGTCTTCCTATTTTTCAGGCAGCTGCTGATTTGGCATAGTGGTATGTTGTCCTGACTGTAGTGCATAGAGTCCTGGGTTTAGAACATGCCAGTGAAATGCATGATGGTAACACAACATCTTATTCTTTACAAAGAACTTTACAAAATTATACAAGCAATGTTTAAAATGTGTCCTAGTTTTTGACCTTTTGTCCCCCTCCCCCCCAAAAAAAATGAAATTGAAAATAAGTGCGAGACTCTGTGCAAGATGCCTATGGCTTACACTACTGTCATTCTATTTATAGTGTGGGTGTAGAAGCAGACTTTTATGATAGAAAAGTTCTGAATTGGGCAGTTTTGTCATTATTGGTTCATGTGTTTTGTTTCATTGCCTACAGTACAGATTACTGGTAAAATGTTCAAACAATAAATTTAAAATGCGCTCTAACATGTGTGTTGTATTATACAAGGAATATAATTTAATAAAGTCAGGAAGGTGTATAAAGAAAAGAACACATGTATGTTTCTTGTTTTGTATGCAAGGGGCCAATGATATGAAAACAGCCCAAAGGTAATCTTTATCCACCACTGGCCAGATGCATTTTCTTTGGATGTGGTGTGGGTTTCAATGCTGTTTCAATGAATGTGAGTTTCAAGGGCAAAGAAGTTTTAGTGTCAAGCCTATTTTCATTGTGAGACAGTAACAGTATTGCTTTGTTTACCAGATGATGTCTTTTAGTGTTTCTGCATTGTTGTGCTGTAAAATGTAAAAATAAAATCCAAATCATTGTAGAAGTAAAGCAGTATGCATACATTAGTGTTTATGGTAAATGGGGCGAAATAGCCAGGTAACGGGACATTGGAATGGTTGCAGGGGGACTGGTGCCATGTTTTGGTTGTCTATTCTTCAGTTTGCGTTCGAAAGTTGGTATCCCACAATCCCATTGGAGTGGGTGGGGGTTACATAATTATGTATGTAAATTAGATGTTAATCAGCGTACAGATTTGTACCTATTTTTCATGGGCCTTGTCCAGATTTTTGATGTTTCCAGGTTGAGAGGTATGGATCCAGTATCTGTCTGCTTGTGATGACATGACTGACAGACCTCAATCCTTTGCCAGAGATGGCCTGCATCTGTCACCCCTGGGCTTCCGGATACTGGCCAAGGCTATTGTCACCCCTATAGTGCTTTTTTTAGGTGATGTTCCAAAGACCAAATTACCACCATAACAGCTAGAAATAAATGCAATCTGAGGGTCATGCTGCTCAATGCTAGAAGTCTAAATCTCAAGATGCACTTGCTCAAAGCACTCCTTAAAATGGAGAACATCTACATTTGTGCTGTAACAGAGACCTAGTTCAAGGCATCAGAAAGCACCCCTGCACTTTCAGGCTATAACTCATTCCACAACTTTCGGCCCTAGAACTTGGACCAAAGCTCCAAAGGTGGTGGTGTTTACATATTCATAAAGGATGCGCACACCTCCAGACTGGTAGCCCAACATAACGCATCAGAGATACTTCAGGTGCAGCTAACATTGGGTAAGACAGCAATTCAGGTCATAGCCTGCTATAGGTCCACAACCATGTCCCAAGACTCATACTCCACATTCCAAAGCACCCTGGAGAATATTAGGCTCCAACCTAACACTCTCATACTGGGCGGCTTCAACTACCCCTCCATTAACTGGGAAAACTACTCATGTACCAATACACTTGCACAACGTTTCCTGGAATTCATTAATTCCAATGCCCTGGACCAGCTTATTCTTAGCCCCACTAGAGAGAGCAACATCCTTGACCTGGTATTTACTAATATGGGCAACCATTGCTCTACACCAATAGTCAACTCCTCCCTGGTTAGATCCGACCACAAACTATTCACCTTGGAAAATCACATCCCTCCCACTCCTCCTCACAAAGGTAAGCACTGTGAAAAACTTCTCCAAAGCTAACATTGGGCTCCTAAAAACAGAGGTGGCTAACTAACTAAATGAAGAATAGTTGCATGACTGCCGAATCATACACCAGTGCACTGCACGAACACATACACAAATGCATGGATCTCACCATACCCAATAGAACCAAGATGCTCTCCTCCAAAAAATGTAAGCCAATCTGGTGGTCTCCTGCCATAAACAAACTCTACAACAAAAGGAATAAATTGATGCAAAATAAGGTGAATTCCCAAGACAGGAAAAACTCCCTTATCAGCCTCAAAATAAAAGTCGAGATCCCTCATCAAATTCTCCAAAGCTAGCAATGAAAACAGAATTGCAGCAGATAGTAAAGATAACCACAAGGCCTTCTATAGTTATGTAAAGAATCTCCATGGCAATACCCAGATTTGTTCTGAGCTACTGCATAATGGTATCTCCTATACTGAGCCAACAGATATTGCCAATATACTGGCCGACAGATTCAGTGCCAACTTTACCCATCTCCCCCCCAAAGGACCAATCACAATACCAGTAGATTGCCAGGCACCCAGTATTACTGCTGCACAGGTTAAAACAACACTGTCCAAGGCCAAGAATGCAGCTTCTATGGGACATGACAATATCCCTGGCTTTGTTCTAGATGAACTATAGAGTGAACTGACACCTCACCTGTGTTCCCTGTTCAGTCACAGCCTCCCCTCAGGCTTTGTTCCTACCAAATGGTGCACTGCTACAGTCATACCTCTCCACAAAGGAGGAGTGACTACAGACCCTGGGAACTATCACCCCATTAGCCTGAGTCTGATATGCAAAGTTATGGAATGCATCATCGTGGACTGAATAAACAAGGATATAGGGAATCTTCAAACTCTGAATCCCACACAGTTTGGTTTTGTGAAAGGTAGATCATGCCTGCTCAACCTGAAAGACTTCCTTGAGTCAGTCACCAGAGCTGTGGATGAAGGCAAGGTGGTTCATATAGCCTACCTTGATCTGGCCAAGGCCTTTGATACCATTTCTCACTCAGGAATCATAGAAAAACTCACTAAGCTAGGCATCAACCCCTATATCACTAGGTGGGTTGCAAACTGGCTCACAGATAGAACCCACAGTGTGAAAGTAGCTGACTCCAAGTCAGACTGCTGACCAGTCATAAGTGGAGTCCCACAGGGTTCGGTCCTGGGTCCTCTCCTGTTTGGCATCTACTTCGCTGAAGTCCAGGCCAACATGAAGGGACTCTGGCTGTCAAAGTTCTCAGATCATTGCAAGTTGGGAGCTATGATTAACTCCCCAAGTGATGTTGACATCCTACAGAAAGACCTCACTGAGACCAACGACTGGTGTCAGAACCATGGCCTTAAGCTCAATGCCAAAAAATGTGTCATCATCCCCTTTGGGAAAAGCCTGGTTCCCAAGAATTACCACACCGATGGTAGCCCACTGAACAAAGAAGGTATTATAAGAGATCTGGAAACACAAGTTGACAGCGACCTCTCTTTTGATCACCACATTGCCACTGTGGTCAGAAAGTCCTTCTGTGTAGCACATCTCATTACTAAGGGTTTTGCATCCAGGAAGAAAGAGGTCATTGTCTCCCTCTACTCTTCCCTCATTGGGCCAATCATTGAGTACAATGCTCCATTTGGCATGTACCTCACTAGACACCTGCAACAACTGGAGAGGCTGCAAAAGTACCTCACTAAGAGGCTCCTAGGCCTTAAACGCATGTCCTACATGGACAGGCTCAAAAAAACCTCCAACTATTCCATGTCTCATATTGCCTACTTAGAGGCGATCTCTGCTTGATGTACAAAGCCATGTCTGACCCAGCTCTGTTAGAAATGCTACATCTAAAGAAATCCCTCTGCACCACATGCTCCAGAGACCTCAACATCATTACCACAATCAACAGAACATGCTGGAGGGACAGGTTAATAACCCAGAGACTGCCCATGCTATGGAATAGACTTCCCATACATGTCAAACAGAGCTCCTCACTGGCCCTCTTAATTGAAATCTTGATGAGTGGATGGGAAATAGAAAATTCACCCTGGGGATCACTCCAGTGGCTCTACTCGACAGAGGCACTGGGAACTAAGGTCAGATGACAAAATGCCAGGATAATCCTATGGGCTAGGCTTGTAAAGGCTCCAGGGCCATTAGCCTAGTACACACATATGAACCTATGAACCTTATGCTTCTGGCAATTATGGTATAGAAAGTTAACTGATTAGTGAGCAGCAGTTGTTGTGTGGTTTGGGTGGTATGATTTTCTTCTGTTAGATTTACCAGAGTGGGGATCAGGTCCAGGGTTAGGACGAATATCTCCATCTATAAGGACTGCTTTGATATTGTGTGATAATTGTAAAAATCTGCTTCTGGTGATTTGCTGAGAGGTATGATTTCTTGCTTGCTTTGGGGGTGTACTAAGTAGTTTAGTATAGTTTTGTAATCGAGGTAAGAAGTATGCTGGAAGAGACTAGCTACTGTTCTTGGTGTGTTTATAGTTGTTAATAGGAGTTTTGGGATTGAAGTCTAAGAACTTAGTTGGTGAGATGATATTTGTAATTATGAGATTTTGGTAAGAGGTAAGGAAGGTGAAGCTAAGAAGAGTACCTAAAGTAAGACTAGGTAGAAGCATTATCAAATAATAAAACATTGGTAGTGTTTTGTATAGAGTAATAGTCTGAGGGATATTAATCTGGTGCTATTAAATTGTTAGCTAATTAAGGTGCTCACTGATGCATTTAATGATGGAACTAGGCTTATAATATAGGACGTTATTGATAATATAGACTTGGTAGTAGAGCTAGGGAGATAGTAGGCATTTAAGGAGGATGGTGATTGGTTAGCTAGTTCAGCGGGATGGAGCTTGTGTTAATATAAAAGTAAATGTAGTGGGAGTGGGTAGGAAATGGGGGTAAGGTAAGAGAGTGAAGTGGAGCCCAAGTGCAGTGAGGGTTAAATGGAGTGTAGGCTGTACTTACCCACCATGTTTTTTTCTTAAAAAAATCTATCTGTGAGATACAGCCTCTGACAGGGTAAGAGGCAGTGGTGTAGACTTTTATTTTTAAACGTTTATTTTGTTAATGTCTAGTAGTTATACTTTAATCAGATTAAGGGAAGATATTCATTTTTGAATTCTGAGCAGTTTTGTGAAATATCACTACCTGCAATCAAGTACTTTAAATTTAGAGCAGCTTCTACAACTTGTACTAGAAGTTATGGCTTAGGAAAAGGGTTAAGATTTTCTTCCTTTTTTTTTAAATACATCTTCTGGTCATGGGTATATTCCTCAGTAATAAAGAATATAAATAAAATATCATTGGGGATGTGGGGATGGGCAAGTCGTTTACACTTCTACACATGCATCTTAGTGACAATTTGATTAAGGGTTATTTGGTTAAGTTATAAAATTCCGGTTCAGTCATACTTTACAGTATGAGCTCCATTTGAGGGCTTTATTAGTATGGAGATATTTCTTATCACTAGGGTTCCCTTCAGTTTCCAGAATTGGGGAGACAACACATTTTTAGATTTCTTTTGAGGTTGGGATGTATCAGCTGCAAGACATAAGGCAGTTATGGTGTTTATAGAGTATACATTATGAGCTATGCCTGAATAAGAGTAGAGGGTTGGGAGGGTGGCCTAATGGTTAAGGTGCTTACCTTACAAGCACAAGGTGCAGGGTTTGAGTCTCACAAGGGATAATTGGCCAGGCTTAAAATGGCTCACAAGGGCAGTTAGCTTAGTACTAATCTATGAACCTATGAACCTAAGAGACACAAGACGAATGCTATATGATTAGTAGTGAAAAGAGTCCGAAAATAAGACTCTTGTATGTACTATAAGCACTGGTCAGACTTGTCAGCGTATATACCTTTTTCTTCTTTTCTTTTACAATTATCACAGAGATTTGGATTTCATTTAAAACCTTTATTACAAATCATACAGAAATAAAGCATTGACAGTAATTTCCCTAAACAAAAAAAAAGCACTGTCACATAAAAGTAGACCTAGCATGAGAAACAGTAAACTCTTCCCTTAAAACTCATTTTGTTAAAGAAAAACACACACAAAAAATCTAGCAAAGCTAGACTTTCCACTGTGTGATACCTTAAACCTCTTGTGTCAGAGGCAACGTGGGATATATGCAAATTATCCTTTAAGTATATCAGGTGTTTCAACTAAATGGCATTTCTGAATGTCCATGATTTTTCTTTTACTATTAAGTATATTTATGGACAATTTCAGGCCATTAAAGCCAAACCCTCTAGCTGTGGACACGCATGCTTCTGCCTTTGTATAGCATCATCAGCACAGCATAAGATAAATGTTTGACTTCTGGAAACACAGGGTTGTAATACCCAACTGATACCCATAAATATTAGGGTGTTTACAAAATATCCCAACTAACAAATTAAAACAATGAGTAAAAAGGTCACACAGGAAAACCAATTGGATATAAAACACAAAAAGAAAAATCTAGCAAAGCTAGACTTCCACTGTGTGATAACTTAAATCTCTTGTGTTAGAGGCAACATGGGATATAAATCACACAGTGGAAAGTCTAGCTTTGCTAGATTTTATTTTGTGTGTTTTTTATCCAATTGCTTTTCCTGTGTGTATATCCCATGTTGCTTCTAACACAAGAGGTTTAAGGTATCACAGAGTGGAAAGTCTAGCTTTGCTAGATTTTTCTTTTTGTGTATCTTAAAACTCATTTAGGGAAATGCATCTGGCAACTGATTAAGCCACAAGAAACATGCCGGTATTCATACTCAAATAGCATATATGGAAGTACTAATAGCTGGCTATGAGAAGGGTGCAGGAATGCAAACGGCAAATGCATTTATTAATAGCCTGGGACAGCCCACTGGACACAAGTGCCTCTTTTCTGGAGCACATCAGGAATATTGACTGGTGAAATACCTTGGACAGAGTCAAAAAGAGGACAAAAATAGTTGAGGGAATCAAGCCCTCTATTACAAGATGCAACTCTTTAATAGTTCATAGCCTTACTCAGCTGCACT
This sequence comes from Protopterus annectens, assembly GCF_019279795.1. Taxonomy (NCBI): domain Eukaryota; kingdom Metazoa; phylum Chordata; order Ceratodontiformes; family Protopteridae; genus Protopterus; species Protopterus annectens. Next base: position 1,007,640,490 of record NC_056733.1, on the reverse strand, counting down.
TAGGACTAGACAACTGTTGTAGCTCACACACAGTGCATTTCACACTTGTGTGACTGCAAACTAAATTAAAAATGTATTCATAGTTAAAAAAACTTTATGTTGTCCAATTTATTCATACCTGAATAATAAACATAGTGTATGAATTCTACAGAACATGGAAACCAAGGATTGCATCCAAACAACATGGCTCATATGATGATTCATCTGTTTACTACAATGTCTTTCCTTTACACCATATCTACTCTGGTTCAATGGTAGTTACTAAGGTTGATGTACAGGGGACCATTGAAGATCCTAGCCAATAGTTCAAGTTGTCCAAAACTACTGTCTGGTTAAGTTTTTTCCTGAAGGACAGGGCATAACTGTGAGGCAAAAGCAGAGATGCTCTGCAATATTAAAGACAAATAAGCAGGCTGGCAGTTGGTGTTGAGGATTAAGTCTACTTCTACCTGTACCTAAGGTCATTTAACTGGACAGGCGCATTAAACACACATACATGCACACATACACACACACACACACACACACACACACACACACACACACACACACACACACACACACACACGCACACACACGCACACACACACACACACACACACACACACACACACACACACACACACACACACACACACACACACACACACACACTTTTAAGTTTGTAGACAAACTACCTGTGTTGCCATTCTGCATTCATAATAAAAGATGGATCCAAGGATCCTGCTTGTGACCCACTTTGCATAGTAAGACTGCTATGAAAATTTGTAAAAATCTACTGCATGCATGCATCAGTTACATTTGACTCATGAAGTTTACAAAACACTATTACTACTGCATGTATCATCTGTACCATTTGCTGACATTATAGAAGAAGAGGCAAAAATAAAAAATATCTTTCTTCAATTTGAGCTCCAGGAAGTCCCCCCCTCTCTCTCTGTCATTGGCTCACTAATGAGAGGCTAAATAATTGCACATGATATTGCGTGTAACAAGACCAGCTAAATGCACTAGAGCAGAAATTAGGTTTGTTGCTTTTTGGCCAGACCCAACCCCCTGTCAGCAGCGGGCCATAGGCAGCTACATATCTTACTGTGTGCTGAATCAGACCCTGCATGAAAGACTGAACCCACAATGCCTTTCTTATCTAAATTAATGAATGTACTACTGTATGTCTCCTATATGTCTATGCTAAATGTATCACTAGAAGTTTCTTACTTCCTATAAAGACAAGCGATCAACTAGTTCTTGCAGGTGCACCACCTCATATTGAAAATTAGCACATCTGATGATGTAGTAAAACCAGAATGTAAATAAGAAACTGACATTCTAAAGTGGCAAGTTCTTTTTGTTGGGTCTATATTACATTATCGAAACCACAAAAGGCCGAATGCCTCTTCATCAACCACTCTTTGTAGAATGGGAATCTGCTGAATGATCGCTACTGCAAAAGCCTTTCCCATGGTAAATAACACATTAGCCAACCTACCAACTGCAATAAAAACTGCAAAATACAAAACCCACCCTTGTGGGGTCTATGCCCCCAAAGTGGGGTCCTGTGCACCCCACACCCCCAGTAACTAAACAACTATGAAAAGCCATTGCAAAGATATGTTCCTAGTTTTGCAAGGCACAGCTTAGTTTTACTTGCAAAGATAAGTAATGCTTTGTGGAGTGAAACCCAGATTAAAGGTAGTTTTCCTCAGGTGCTTGTTAATTGCCTGTTTACTGCAATCCTAGAAAAGTATGGAAATTTAAGTCCCAGCTAGGGTGAATGCATACAAAGTCCGGAATTGTGCTGACTTGTTCCATCTACCTTGAACTACCTTGATTTCAGAGTTAGTGTATGAAAGTTGTAAGATTTTGGGGATGCGATCCTTTCATTTAGGAGTGCAGGGGTGATGTACATGGGAGGTAAGTCAAAGTTGCAGAAGCCCTTAACTGTCTTACACCTCGGATGTAATGTGGAATGTCCTTTCTATGCAATGGTGTTATTTCGTTATCTTAAAAAAATTGTGGTATCACTACAACATAGCCTGATGATTACCATCAAAGAGACGACAATCTTTATAATTGAATACATATAATAGCACAACTGTTTTAATTTTGTACAAATAAAACATTCTGCAATAGCACAAGGCATGTCAGTAGCTCAGTATGTGTATTCTTGACCTTTGTCTCATTTGAAGAACAATATATGTACACGATATGTTGTTTGTTTACATGTGTGTTCTGTTATACAGAAAATGTCTATGGCTGTAGGTATGCATATCATTTTATGTGTCATGTTACTAGTTAGAAATGTATTTATTTAATTTTCTATTACATCAATTTAAAAAGTCATTACGTATGCAATTTATGTTATCCTAACTGGGATAAACCATTGCATTTCTCTGTATATTTATATCTCTGTGATTCCAGGCCATATTGTGATTGAAAAAGTGTCTAAATTAAGTCACTTACCTAAGTATCAAACAAATACATTAATAAAGGTGTAATGTAAGTGGCACAGATGCAGATACCATGATCAGAAATCAATATATGCTTAGTAATTCAACATATGAGACTGTTATGACAATATAATAACCAAAATAAATATAATGTAAGTAAATACTGCAAAGAACCACAATAAAAAATCCAAGAAGCTGCACTTAACTGTATTTGAAGGAGCAGGAGCATTATGCAGTCATAGAAAAATGTGAACATAGGTATGAATGTTATCAATGCAGATAATTAGTTATTCGTCCAAAATGGTATTAATTATCACATAATTCACGGCCTGTGCCAGAACTGCAGAACTACTGAAATATTTCTTAAGAACAAAAATGCAAAATCTATGCTATTATAGAACATTAGAATGAACCTGTTCTGCTTATGCAAATCTTCAAGTGCTGAATATGGAGATTCCTGTTACAATATGTAGACTGTTTCCACTTGAAGCAAAACTGAATGATGAAAAGAGATTCACAGAACATCCAACAAAGGTCAGAAGCAGCATACATAATATATCATTATGCTTCTAGCTGTATTTGGTTATGTGCAATTTTATTATTCTCTAAGATTTTTCTTTGCGACCTGTAACCCTCAGGGCAATGTTTACTCAGAGTGTTTTCATGGTGCTAGAGGGAGTGAATAAAATAGTTTTCCGCCTACAAAATGTACCATAACTTGATTCACAACTTTTATAATGCCAAATATATTTTTGCATGGTAACTAAACTGGGAGAAATAGAACACATGCTTGCTGAAACATAACGAAGCAGATACCCTTTCTTGCAGAGCAGCAGTAATCCAGATTTTTTATATTAACAAATAAAACTTCATCAGACATCTGCTAATATGAATTTTGGAGATATAAATGGAATATTTTTTGAATGTTATGTTATGAATACTTGGATAACTGTTTCCTCTCTGGTACTGCTGTTGAAAATATTCCTCTCACAAGCCTGGAAAAACAGTCTCAAAATTTATTTAAATGGGTGGAGAGTACAGACTTGGTATTGCACAGAGGGTACAGTGAAACAACAAATACTAATGCATTCAGAGTCCATCTTGAAGAAATACCATATCTACATCTATTTATCTATATACTTATCATGCACCTAAACACACACGCACACGCACACACACACACACACACACACACACACACACACACACACACACACACACACACACAAATGCACACACAGTCATGCACACACACACAAGAGCACACATGCACATGTGCACACGCACATGCACACACACACGCACACACACACACACACACACACACACACACACGCACACACACACACACACACACACACACACACACACACACAAATACACACACAGTCACGCACACACACTCAGACACACACACGCACGCATGCACACATGCACACATACACACACACACACACATGCATACACGCACACATGCACACATATGAGTACACATGAATACATATGCATACACACACACACACACACACACACACACACACACACACACACACACACACACACACACTTGATAAAAACATAAGTTCTGATATCTATTGAGAACAATTACAAAACCTGTTCTTGCTTTGGCTGTGTAGAGTAAAGAGATACAGCTCCAAGTGTGGGTTGGGATTTGGCATGATGGTAAAGATGTTTACCTCACAGACACAAGGTACAAGGCTTGATTCTCACCACTGAGGGAAATTGTCTAGTTTTAAAATGGCCAACAGGCACAGTTAGCCTACTAACTACCTATGATTATGGCTCAGACAACCTGCATTTAATTAGTGACCAATGCATAAGGACAATTATCTGGTCAGACAAAAGAATGATAACTCATTGACTGTCCCTGAGCAAGCAGGGTGATTGGTGATGGCATATATATCCCATCAGTATATCCCTGGTGAAGACTGGAGACCTGACAATCAGTTTACTAGGGATGCATGACTGCTTTGCTGTTACATTATTTACATTTATGAGTGTTTTTTTCATGATACAGAGCTCACACACATACCCTGAAAAGTGATGCATGTAGGTGGTTAGGTAATAAAGTGAAAGTCACTTGACAGCTACTTGTTTGAGGGATTGCTGTAAATGATTACAGCAACTGGGGGCATGTTTAGCAGAGGAACAGAAGATTGAAACAAGAAATTCCTCTAGCAAATTGGATTTCTGAATTGTTTTGACTTTGCAACTGACCGTATTAGTTAACTGTGTTTGTGGAGGTTGCAATCCTCGACATTATGGAGTATAGGACTTTATCACCAGCACAAAGTTATTTCCCCACTTTTATTTTCATAAAGCACTGTCTGTCGTACCTCTCAACTGTCCAGATTTCCATAGAATGTCCAGATTTTTGCTTCATATTTTTCATCTGTTCCTCAAAAATATTATGTTCTATTTTTGGAAAATCACTAAAGATTGAAGTCACTAAATAATGACAGACATTAGAGTTTCAGACTTCACATCCTTCAGAAAAATCCATGCCGATGCAAAACATATTATTCTAGCAACTTTCTAAGGGTATATGAGCAATACTTAAACTTGGTCCTTATTTTTGGACCTTTGCCCACTCACTAGTTTTGCCTTCATCCAAATTTCTTGTGCTAAGAGATTAGCAGGTATGCTGTCTGTCATATGCTTTCATTAACTTAACACTATCTGCATAAATAAATACAGGACTATCCAAACTGAAGAGACAGAGGGAGACAGCATACATTCATATTGTATTGCTGTGTTGAAATGTTTGTAAGACTGCAAAGAAAGAATGAATGATATTGCTTGATCATCTGAAATGGAAGAAGACACTCAAGACTTTGGCTGGAAGCATGTCAGTTTTTAAAATTATTGTTTTGGCTACTGAGTTCAGCAAAGCAATTATTTTACAAATGATTCAATATTCCCATATAGGGACTCTGCACTGAAATACATAGAACAAAACCTAACCAATTACCACCAAGCTCAGCAAAGTGCTAAACAAAATGTAACACTAGAATTCAGTCATAATATTAACAAAAATCCTCAGTTCATTACGTTATTTATTTAATATCAGTTATCGGCTTATGCTTTGCTTGATTTAAGCCAGTCATTTATCAGGAGTTTTGAAAGTGGCCTTTAAGAAACAACATGCAATCCTTGAAAGCTCAGGCCCGACTTAATGAAATGGTCATTGGACTGTCTTCCAGCGAAGGATTGGTCAGCTCTTTCTGAATGTGCAGACTTTACATCTATTTTCCTTTAGTAGCATTAACTTTTGCTGGCTTTGGATGGTGTACTCTGTTGAATTTTTTTCTCTGTAGTTCCATTCTTGATGTAAGTAATGCTCCAAACAGAGACCTGATGAATTAAACTGTATCTGATCTTACTACCAAGCCCAAGACATCTGGGGTAAGTGCTTTCTTATCATACTATGTTTGCTGTTTTTTAGTAATCTTGCTTGGAAATTAATTGTTGTTTTTCTTTATTGATAGGTGAGGGAACCATGATGTTTCTAGGATGCTGATTACTGAAGAGATATTTATAAATGTTGTTGCTGTTGGCTGGTATACTCTTTTGTGCTTTTTTGTTTCTGCAGTTTCACTTCTGATATAAGTATGCTGCTTTGCCATGGTGCCATGCTACAAACAACATTGCTACTAACTGCCCTTAGCTGGCCATAGCACACTATAGCTGCCTGTGGATGGCTATATCTGAAAATAAACACTTTATCATATTGTTACTAATCCCCCATAACTGCTCACAGTACTGTATAACTGGTACACCTAAACTAATAATAAACTTCTTCATGACAACATGACAAAGTGACAACATGACAACATATCAACAAATCATTTAATATGTGAGATGCATACACATTTAAGTGATTTGGAGGTGTCCATCTCAGCCAACAAGATGGTTTGTGAGCATCCTGTACTATAAGCAGCACCTCAACAAAAACACACTAAACTAATGTATGCTGAGGCTGTCAAATTCACTCCCAAAGCCTCAAGGCATTAAGATTAGGTCTCATCATAAATCCAATAACACAACAACTTACAACATAACAGCTTGCATATACCAAAGTGTCACTAAGCAATAGAAATTGTAATATACTCTACACTATCTACCTGAACCAGGTACACAGTGTTGAGTGTGACTATATTGTCAGACATGCTGACTCTACACTCATGAGGCTAGAGAATGGTAGGGTTATGTTTAGATGTCTCTCCAGTGCCAGGATCCATGATGTTGCAAAAGTGTGTCAGTCTCTCTCTTTGAACAAATATGGATTATGACCCAGTGATACTCAACATGGGTGTGAATGCCTGGGGGACTTGAGATACAAGCAGAGTAACATGTTAGATATGTCTGTGTATGTGTCAAATGGAGGAGAAGCAAAACTCTCATCCTAACTGAAATCCTCTCTTCAGCTAGAATGATGCCTAGATACAAAGAAAATGTCATTGGCTTTGACATTTGACTCAGTAGTTAGGACCATTTTAGTGGGGGTCCAATAGGTGTTGGCATGGAATGAGATGGTAAACAGTTTAACTTGCTTCACAAAGTACGGCCTGAATTTCTTGCTTCACAGCTTCTCCATACTGGCTAAAACCTTTGCTGATCCATAGTGCCTTTTTAGGCAGAGCTCAGCTAATAGTCATCCTAACCCAGCATCACGTTATGCAGCAAATTCAAACTGTAATCCAGATTAAATCAACGGCAGTTATTCTCAATGCTAGAAGTCTAAATAATAAACTGACTGATCCCAAAGCTCTCCTACAACTTGAACATATAAGTTCGTGTTCTGTAAGGGAGACTCAGTCTCGATGTAGAAGCCATGTTCATCAACTCCTTGGTTTTGCAGCTATCATGAATTAATGATCAATGGACATTGCAATAGCATTTACATATTTGTCAAAGATCATATCACCTCTGGCCACATTCCAAGAAAATCACAAATGGATCTCTTTGAACTCCAACTTAAAAGTAAAAAATCAAATTACCAATTTATACCATGATATTGAAAATCTTCCACATTCACAAATGAGGTATATCGTCAGCTGTTACAGCAGCATTAATTAGTTTAGTGGAGGTATATCGTCAGCTGTTACAGCAGCATTAATAAGTTCAGTGGAGGTATATCGTCAGCTGTTACAGCAGCATTAATAAGTTCAGTGGAGGTATATCCTCAGCTGTTACAGCAGCATTAATAAGTTCAGTGACGGTATATCGTCAGCTGTTACAGCAGCATTAATAAGTTCAGTGGAGGTATATCGTCAGCTGTTACAGCAGCATTAATAAGTTCAGTGGAGGTATATCGTCAGCTGTTACAGCAGCATTACTAAGTTCAGTGGAGGTATATCGTCAGCTGTTACAGCAGCATTAATAAGTTCAGTGGAGGTATATCCTCAGCTGTTACAGCAGCATTAATAAGTTCAGTGGAGGTATATCGTCAGCTGTTACAGCAGCATTAATAAGTTCAGTGGAGGTATATCCTCAGCTGTTACAGCAGCACTAATAAGTTCAGTGGAGGTATATCGTCAGCTGTTACAGCAGCATTAATAAGTTCAGTGGAGGTATATCCTCAGCTGTTACAGCAGCATTAATAAGTTCAGTGGAGGTATATCCTCAGCTGTTACAGCAGCATTAATAAGTTCAGTAGAAGTATATCCTCAGCTGTTACAGCAGCATTAATAAGTTCAGTGGAGGTATATCGTCAGCTGTTACAGCAGCATTAATAAGTTCAGTGGAGGTATATCCTCAGCTGTTACAGCAGCACTAATAAGTTCAGTGGAGGTATATCGTCAGCTGTTACAGCAGCATTAATAAGTTCAGTGGAGGTATATCGTCAGCTGTTACAGCAGCACTAATAAGTTCAGTGGAGGTATACCGTCAGCTGTTACAGCAGCATTAATAAGTTCAGTGGAGGTATATCCTCAGCTGTTACAGCAGCATTAATAAGTTCAGTGGAGGTATATCCTCAGCTGTTACAGCAGCACTAATAAGTTCAGTGGAGGTATATCGTCAGCTGTTACAGCAGCATTAATAAGTTCAGTGGAGGTATATCGTCAGCTGTTACAGCAGCATTAATAAGTTCAGTGGAGGTATATCCTCAGCTGTTGCAGCAGCATTAATAAGATCAGTGGAGGTATATCGTCAGCTGTTACAGCAGCACTAATAAGTTCAGTGGAGGTATATCGTCAGCTGTTACAGCAGCATTAATAAGTTCAGTGGAGGTATATCCTCAGCTGTTACAGCAGCATTAATAAGTTCAGTGGAGGTATATCGTCAGCTGTTACAGCAGCATTAATAAGTTCAGTGGAGGTATATCGTCAGCTGTTACAGCAGCATTAATAAGTTCAGTGGAGGTATATCGTCAGCTGTTACAGCAGCATTAATAAGTTCAGTGGAGGTATATCGTCAGCTGTTGCAGCAGCATTAATTAGTTTAGTGGAGGTATATCCTCAGCTGTTACAGCAGCATTAATAAGTTCAGTGGAGGTATATCGTCAGCTGTTACAGCAGCATTAATAAGTTCAGTGGAGGTATATCGTCAGCTGTTACAGCAGCATTAATAAGTTCAGTGGAGGTATATCGTCAGCTGTTGCAGCAGCATTAATAAGTTCAGTGGAGGTATATCGTCAGCTGTTACAGCAGCATTAATAAGTTCAGTGGAGGTATATCCTCAGCTGTTACAGCAGCATTAATAAGTTCAGTGGAGGTATATCGTCAGCTGTTACAGCAGCATTAATAAGTTCAGTGGAGGTATATCCTCAGCTGTTACAGCAGCATTAATAAGTTCAGTGGAGTTATATCCTCAGCTGTTACAGCAGCACTAATAAGTTCAGTGGAGGTATATCGTCAGCTGTTACAGCAGCATTAATAAGTTCAGTGGAGGTATATCGTCAGCTGTTACAGCAGCATTAATAAGTTCAGTGGAGGTATATCGTCAGCTGTTACAGCAGCATTAATAAGTTCAGTGGAGGTATATCGTCAGCTGTTACAGCAGCATTAATAAGTTCAGTGGAGGTATATCGTCAGCTGTTACAGCAGCATTAATAAGTTCAGTGGAGGTATATCGTCAGCTGTTACAGCAGCAATAATAAGTTCAGTGGAGGTATATCGTCAGCTGTTACAGCAGCATTAATAAGTTCAGTGGAGGTATATCATCAGCTGTTACAGCAGCATTAATAAGTTCAGTGGAGGTATATCGTCAGCTGTTACAGCAGCATTAATAAGTTCAGTGGAGGTATATCGTTAGCTGTTACAGCAGCATTAATAAGTTCAGTGGAGGTATATCGTCAGCTGTTACAGCAGCATTAATAAGTTCAGTGGAGGTATATCCTCAGCTGTTACAGCAGCATTAATAAGTTCAGTGGAGGTATATCGTCAGCTGTTACAGCAGCATTAATAAGTTCAGTGGAGGTATATCGTCAGCTGTTACAGCAGCATTAATAAGTTCAGTGGAGGTATATCGTCAGCTGTTACAGCAGCATTAATAAGTTCAGTGGAGATATATCGTCAGCTGTTGCAGCAACATTAATAAGTTCAGTGGAGGTATATCGTCAGCTGTTACAGCAGCATTAATAAGTTCAGTGGAGGTATATCGTCAGCTGTTACAGCAGCATTAATAAGTTCAGTGGAGGTATATCCTCAGCTGTTACAGCAGCATTAATAAGTTCAGTGGAGGTATATCCTCAGCTGTTACAGCAGCACTAATAAGTTCAGTGGAGGTATATCGTCAGCTGTTACAGCAGCATTAATAAGTTCAGTGGAGGTATATCGTCAGCTGTTACAGCAGCATTAATAAGTTCAGTGGAGGTATATCGTCAGCTGTTACAGCAGCATTAATAAGTTCAGTGGAGGTATATCGTCAGCTGTTACAGCAGCATTAATAAGTTCAGTGGAGGTATATCGTCAGCTGTTACAGCAGCATTAATAAGTTCAGTGACGGTATATCGTCAGCTGTTACAGCAGCATTAATAAGTTCAGTGGAGGTATATCGTCAGCTGTTACAGCAGCATTAATAAGTTCAGTGGAGGTATATCCTCAGCTGTTACAGCAGCATTAATAAGTTCAGTGGAGGTATATCCTCAGCTGTTACAGCAGCATTAATAAGTTCAGTGGAGGTATATCGTCAGCTGTTGCAGCAGCATTAATAAGTTCAGTGCAGGTATATCCTCAGCTGTTACAGCAGCATTAATAAGTTCAGTGGAGGTATATCGTCAGCTGTTGCAGCAACATTAATAAGTTCAGTAGGGGTAGATCCTCAGCTGTTGCAACAGCATTAATAAAGTCAGCTGAGGTATATCATGAGCTGTTACAGCAGCATTAATAAGTTCTATGACAAGAGAAAAAAATACTCCATCAGTCCTACAGTATGCTGCATATTTTGGGTTGTTTCGAACACTTCAGTAAGGAACTAAAAGCTATTATCGGGGAGACAAAAGCATATCACAAGCTGAAATTAGCCTCATAAACACTTTTTTAGTTACATTAGGAGACTAGGAAATGGCATCCAGTAGTATTCTGATTGAATCCAACATGGCAGCAGCTGTTCTGTACAGTGGTTCCTGGAATGACATCAAGCTGCAAATGAAACTATCAGGAAATTAAAGTGTTCACAACCTGATGGGGTTAAGGGGATGCTGAGAAGATTATTTGGTCTGATGAAGCATTGTAGTTCTTAATGCAAAAGCACTTACCTTTATTAAATTGTCATTTATTTATTACTACCCATTGGTATTTGGTGTTTATTTAACTTCTGCTGTGTGAGTCGTTGTATTTCTTCTTTTTTACAAGTGTATTTCGTTTGTGGATTCCAGTGACATTACCTGACGTTTTGCTTTAGTTCTCTGTAACAAAAGTAATATGCAGTTAAATTTGGGTTAGGGCATTAGTGTAATTTGGTCTCAATAGGAAGGAAAGACTTGTAGTGCAGAGCGCAACAAGAAGACAATGACGAAAGTAAGGGATTGCGGGTTGTTAAACGACTGTAATCACAGGAACCAGCGTGGCAATAAGATGGAGAATGTTTTCTCCTTGCATGCATGGAGTGAGAAAACAATTACTACAGCTCTAAAATACAGCGTATTCAAATCTATAAGGAGAAAACGATTACTACAGCTCTAAAATACAGCGTATTCAAATCTGTAGGCAGAAAATGATTACTATAGGCTCTCAAATATAGCATATTCAAATTTGTAGGGAGAAAACAATTACTATAGGCTCTCAAATACAGCATATTCAAATCTGTAGGGAGAAAACGATCACTATAGGCTCTCAAATACAGCATATTCAAATCTGTAGGGAGAAAACGATTACTACAGGCTGTCAAATACAGCATATTCAAATCTGTAGGGAGAAAACGATTACTACAGGCTGTCAAATACAGCATATTCAAATCTGTAGGGAGAAAACAATTACTATAGGCTCTCAAATACAGCATATTCAAATCTGTAGGGAGAAAACGATTACTACAGGCTGTCAAATACAGCATATTCAAATCTGTAGGGAGAAAACGATTACTACAGGCTGTCAAATACAGCATATTCAAATCTGTAGGGAGAAAACGATTACTACAGGCTGTCAAATACAGCATATTAAAATCTGTAAGGAGAAAACGATTACTATAGGATGTAAAATACAGCATATTCAAATCTGTAGGCAGAAAACGATTACTGTAGGCTGTCAAATACAGCATATTAAAATCTGTAGGGAGAAGACGATTACTACAGGCTGTCAAATACAGCATATTCAAATCTGTAGGGAGAAAACGATTACTACAGGCTGTCAAATACAGCATATTCAAATCTGTAGGGAGAAAACGATTACTACAGGCTGTCAAATACAGCATATTCAAATCTGTAGGGAGAAGACGATTACTACAGGCTCTCAAATACAGCATATTAAAATCTGTAAGGAGAAAACGATTACTATAGGATGTAAAATACAGCATATTCAAATCTGTAGGCAGAAAACGATTACTGTAGGCTGTCAAATACAGCATATTAAAATCTGTAGGGAGAAGACGATTACTACAGGCTCTCAAATACAGCATATTCAAATCTGTAGGGAGAAAACGATTACTATAGGATGTAAAATGCAGCTTATTCAAATCTGTAAGGAGAAAACGATTACTACAGGCTGTCAAATACAGCATATTAAAATCTGTAAGGAGAAAATGATTACTACAGGCTCTCAAATACAGCATATTCAAATCTGTAGGGAGAAAACGATTACTACAGGCTGTCAAATACAGCATATTCAAATCTGTAAGGAGAAAACGATTACTATAGGCTGTCAAATACAGCATATTCAAATCTGTAGGGAGAAAACGATTACTACAGGCTGTCAAATACAGCATATTAAAATCTGTAAGGAGAAAACGATTACTATAGGATGTAAAATACAGCATATTCAAATCTGTAGGCAGAAAACGATTACTGTAGGCTGTCAAATACAGCATATTAAAATCTGTAGGGAGAAGACGATTACTACAGGCTCTCAAATACAGCATATTAAAATCTGTAGGGAGAAAATGATTACTACAGGCTGTCAAATACAGCATATTCAAATCTGTAAGGAGAAAATGATTACTACAGGCTCTCAAATACAGCATATTCAAATCTGTAGGGAGAAAATGATTACTACAGGCTGTCAAATATAGCATATTCAAATCTGTAGGGAGAAAATGATTACTACAGGCTGTCAAATACAGGATATTCAAATCTGTAGGGAGAAGACGATTACTACAGGCTGTCAAATACAGCATATTCAAATCTGTAAGGAGAAAACGATTACTACAGGCTCTCAAATGCAGCATATTCAAATCTGTAGGGAGAAAACGATTACTATAGGCTGTCAAATACAGCATATTCAAATCTGTAAGGAAAAAATTATTACTACAAGCTCTCAAATACAACATATTCAAATCTGTAAGGAGAAGGCAATTACTACAGGATCTCAAATACAGCATATTCAAATCTGTAGGGAGAAAACGATTACTACAGGCTGTCAAATACAGCATATTCAAATCTGTAGGGAGAAAACAATTACTACAGGCTGTCAAATACAGCATATTCAAATCTGTAAGGAGAAAACGATTACTACAAGCTCTCAAATACAGCATATTCAAATCTGTAGGCAGAAAACAATTACTACAGGCTCTCAAATACAGTGTATTCAAATCTGTAGGGAGAAAACAATTACTACAGGATCTCAAATACAGCATATTCAAATCTGTAGGGAGAAAACGATTACTATAGGCTGTCAAATACAGCATATTCAAATCTGTAGAGGGAAGACAACTACTACAGGCTCTCAAATACAGTGTATTCAAATCTGTAGGGAATAAACAATTAGTATAGGCTCCAAAATACAGTGTAGCCAAATATATAGGGAGGAAATTTTTACCACAAGCTCTAAAATCCAGTGTAGTCGAATGTGTAGGGATAAAACAATTTACAGACTGAAAAATATGGTGTAGTCAAATGTGTAGCGAGAAAAACATTAGTGTGCAGGCTCTAAAATACAATGCAATCAAATGTGTAGGGAGAAAACAATGACTTCAGGCTCAAAAAAAATGGTGTAGTCGAATGTATAAGGACAATCCAATTACTACAGACTCTAAAATACAGTATAGTCAAATATGTGGGGAAAAACAATTACTACATACTCTAAAATACCGTGTATTCAAATGTGTAGGGAGAAAACAATTTACAACTTAAAATATAGTATAGTCGAATGTGTAGGGAGAAAACAATTACTACAGGCTTTAAAATACTTTGTAGTCAAATATGTAGGACAGAAACAATTACTACAGTCTCTGAAATATAGTGTAACAGAATTTGTAGGGAGAAAACAATTACTACAGGCTCTAAAATATGATGTAGTTGTATGTGTAGGGTACTACTGGAGTGGAAGACAACACAAATATTCCAATAACATGCAATAATAACAGCACTGACTTGTTAAGCAAGTTGGTCCACTGGACCCACAAGCCCCCTTTTCATAAGCGACCTAAGATCACTGTCTGGTTATCTCAGAGCTTTAATCCTCTTGGCCAACTACCAGACTAAATAGCCAAGCAAAGCAAAATAAGTCAAAATGATACTTATCTACATTACAAGTTACTAATGTTTTAACAGGATCATAGAATATATGCAAATCATTTCACCAGGGCTAAGCTAAGGCTATATCAACATTTCCAGAGACATCATTTAATATCCAAAGACTCCTAGATTTCCCAAAACAGTGCCATCAGAAAATAAAAGAAGTACGCAGTAAAGTAGAAGCAGCTAGGGTGTACAGCAGTAGAAAGAGTAGAAGGCACCATATCACAACATATTGTGAGATGGTTAACTTCTGCTGACTTTAGTTTGTGAAGTTCAAGCATCCATGGCTGAGCAAAATCTAGTCCATACCTCTCAACATCTTAGTTCAAGAAATCTGGACAAAGCCTAAAATAATGCATGTGGGGGTGGGGAGTGGGAGACAAAGGCCCAAAAATACAGACAGATTTTAAATATTGTTCATATACGTTGCTAGAATAACAGTATTTGTCTCTTAGCATGTATTTTCTGAAGGATATGAAGTATGAAGCATAAATATATATCATTATGCAGTGACTTCAGGCCACAATGACCTGCCAGGAAGACACACATTTTATGA
This sequence comes from Protopterus annectens, assembly GCF_019279795.1. Lineage (NCBI taxonomy): Eukaryota > Metazoa > Chordata > Ceratodontiformes > Protopteridae > Protopterus > Protopterus annectens. Next base: position 1,007,625,351 of record NC_056733.1, on the reverse strand, counting down.
GGAACAGACCAAAAACACGAGGAAAAAATTATTAGTATTATTATTATTTATTTGACATTTGTTGACCGGGTTAGTTCAACTGAGCAGTTGCCCTTTTTCAGTGGAGGCCCGGGGAGAAAAGCTCCACAGTTAACACAAGCTAGTAGTATAATACAGAAATGAAGGAGTTGATAGTCATTTAACAAGTAACAAATTATACTATAAAAACACCTAAGTAATATACACACTGACACAGAGTTAAGAAAACTAATGTTGACAATGATATATAGCTATATGATTCTTCAGTTATTTACAAAATATAGTATCACAGTGATGTAAGATTATCAAGTAAAGTCAGTATAGTCTAAAAATTTAGTCTGAAAGGATGAAATACTTAGCAATGAGGAAGAAAGAATAGATTTAAAAGAGGGATTCAAGGTGATGGAAGTGAGATTCAGGGTTACAGTTGTAATGTAAATGGGATGAAGAAGGAGGAAGAAGGGATCTATATCATTAGTTGGAACGTACAAGTATTTCCTCCACTGTGGTGCGATCTCGGAGTATGTATTTTTAAATAGGGGGGTGTGAGGGCAAAGCCCCCCACATTAGTAACAATCTGAAGTGTTTGTATGTTTTTACATTGTGTACAGGAACAGCGATTTTTTTTCCCTGGGAAAAAAATTGCTGTTCTGAGTGTTCGAAGTTCTTACATTTTGAACTTATGTGTTTGACATTTACATAGTCGAACTTATGGCAGTTCGACTATGTGATATAGACCCGGAAGAAGTAGGTAAGAGACAATTAATGAGGTAAGGCATTTAGTTAAGGAGGGTCTTAACATTCTGCAAAAATCTGAGAGGTATATATTCAGACTGATCCCAAGGAGAAGTACGCATGAACTAAATATTAATATCCACTTCTACTGAAGAGAATTCATTTGGAGTAGGTTTAGCATAATGGTTAAGGCCTTTACCTTATAAGTACAAGATACAGTGCTTGATTCTGACTTCAGGGTATTGCCTAGGCTTAAATGGCCTTTCAAAGTTCATAGTCTAGTATTCACTCTAGGAACAGAAAACTAGACCATTTGGGGTGGTTTTGGCATAATGGTTACAGTCTTCACTTCATAGACACAAGGTATAGGGCTTGATTCTGATTTTGTGGTATTGGCTAGGCTCAAAATGACTCTTCAGGACAGTTAGCCTAGTATGAACCTATTACACTATGAGAAACATCTTTCTTGAGGTGCTCTTTCAAGTATTATTAATAAAAAACAGACAGAGGGCTATACTCCAGTTATTAACTTACAATCTAATTTTTAAGCCATGCTAAATAGATATGTTTCCTTTATGAATATTGTACTGCCAGTATATGGAAAACAGTGCAAATCAAATTAAATGTAGTGTGAGTTCACGCAGGTAGTGGCAGGTGTTTCAGTGAAGCAGATACAGCAAACAAAAGTTTACTAGTTTGTTGGTAATCTTTAAATATCATGTGCAAAAGTGTGACATGCAATGGTGTATTTGCATTCGGGTTCCTCCTTTTGGAGTAGATTGTAGGTCACTTGTGTTACCCTTAGCATTATTTTTACTTAAAAATCTTTTTTTCACTAAAGAATATCTTGTATGTCAACTTCAAATTGAATTCCTTGTTCAAATAGGTGCATAGTATGTTATTGTCCATTTGTTTCTGACCTCTTCCTAAATGCCATCATTCAATGTAGCAATGCTATCTAAAGTCACCTACATGTGTTTTCAGCATGATGCTACTCATTTTGTGTAAAAAAATTGCTAATAAATGCTACATGTTTCTATTTAATGTTTCGTCATTGTGTAAAAATTGCTACTAATGCTGCATACGTTTTCAATGTTTCCTCATTCTACTTTAAAAATGTTACTAAATGCTGCATACATGTATCAAATGTTTCCTTTAATGCAATAATGACCTAAAGTTTGTCTCCCAAAGCTTCCACTGAAAAGGGGTACCATAGCCAGTTAGACTTTTCTGGTAAATCAAAGCAAATACATATTCTTATTCAAAAGTCAAAGGCACAAACAAGTGGTTGGCAAAATATTGAGCCAAAAAGCACGCACAAGGAAACAAAAGAATGGAGTCACAATATCAAAAAACACAAAAAACAATCACTTGATAGGGCCCACCTGTGCCCCATACAGCCCCTGATGATATCTACATATACAAACTCAGGGACTGCACCATAGTGGTGAAAGGAAAGGAGCAATACCCAGATCCCTGTTCGTGTTTTTGCCTTTGCTTCCATATTTGAGGTTTTTAGCTAAATATTTTGTCAATTGTTGATTTGTGAATTTGACTAAATAATGGTAACCCTAAACACACACACACACACACACACACACACACACACACACACACACACACACACACACACAGACACACACACACACACACATGCACACACACACACACACACACACACACACACATACATATATATATATATATATATATATATATATATATATATATATATATATATGTATATATATATATATATATATATATATATATATATTTATATATATATATATATATACACACAAATTTGTCCAGGTCATTTTGGTTTCTAATACCATGATGGGACTGGACCCCATTCTAAAGTCAAATGTTGTTGCTCCTTCCATCTGCCTTTGATGTCCTGTGGTGTGGTGGTTGTTGCTCCTTCTATCTGCTTTTGATATCACATGGACTTGTGAGCAGGTAGTTGCTCCTTCCATCTGCCTTTGATGTCGTGTGGATTAGTGATCAAGTTGTTGCTCCTTCCATCTGTCTTTGATGTCCTGTGGACTGGTGAGCAGGTTGTTGCTCCTTCCATCTGCCTTCTAAGTTCTGTGGACTTGTGAGTAGGTTGCTGCTCCATCCATCTGCCTATGATATCCTGTGGACTGGTGAGCAGGTTGTTGCTCCTTCCATCTGCCTTTGATGTCCTCTGGACTGGTGAGCAGGTTTTTGCTCCATCCATCTGCCTTTGATGTCCTTTGGACTGGTAAACAGGTTGTTGCTCTTTCCATCTGCAATTGAGGTTCTCTGGCATGGTGAGCAGGTTGTTGCTCCTTCCATCTGCCTTTGATGTCCTGTGGACTGGTGAGTAGGTTTTTGTTCCTTCCCTTTGCCTGTGATGTCCTGTGGGCTGGTTAGCATGTTGTTGATCCTTCCATCTGCCTTTCATGTCCTGTTGGCTTGATGACCAGGTTGTTGCTCCTTCCATCTGCCTTTGATGTCCTGTGGACTGGTAAACAGGTTGTTGCTCCTTCCATCTTCCTATGATGCCCTGTGGACTGGTGAGCAGGTTGTTGCTCCTTCCATCTGCCTTTGATGTCCCATGGGCTGGACAGCAGGATGTTGCTCCTTCCATCTGCCTTTGATGTCCTGTGGACTGGTAAGCAGGTTGTTGCTCCTTCCATCTGCTTTTGATGTCCTGTGGACTGGTGAGCAGATTGTTGCTCTTTCCATCTGCCTTTGATGTCCAGTGGACTGGTGAGCAAGTTGTTGCTCCTTCCATCTGACATTTATGTCCTGTGGACTGGTGAGCAGGTTGTTGCTGCTTCCATCTGCCTTTGATGTCCTGTAAGCTGTTGAGCAGGTTGTTGCTCCTTCCATCTGCCCTTGATGTCCTGTGGACTGGTGAGCAGGTTGTTGCTGCTTCTGCCTTTGATGTTTTGTGGACTAGTGAGCAGGTTGTTGCTGCTTCTGCCTTTGATGTTTTGTGGACTGGTGAGCAGGTTGTTGCTCCTTCCCTCTCCCATTGACATTCTCTGCACTGGTGAGTAGGTTGTTGACCCTTCAATCTACCATTGATGTCTTTTGGACTGGTGAGCAGGTTGTTGCTCTTTCCATCTGCCTTTGATGTCCTGTGGACTGGTGAGCAGGTTGTTGCTGCTTCCATCTGCCTTTGATGTCCTGTGAGCTGTTGAGCAGGTTGTTGCTCCTTCCATCTGCCTTTGATGTCCTGTGAGCTGGTGAGCAGGTTGTTGTTCATTGCATCTGCCTTTGATGTCCTGTGGACTGGTGAGCAGGTTGTTGCTACTTTCATCTGCCTTTTATGTCCTGTAGACTGGTGAGCAGGTTGTTGCTCCTTCCATCTGCCTTTGATGCCGTCTGGTCTGGTGAGCAGGTTGTTGCTCCTTCCATCTGCCTTTGATGTCCTGTGGACTTGTGAGTAGGTTGTTGCTCCTTCCATCTGCTTTTAATGTCCTCTGGAATGGTGAGCAGGATGTTGCTCCTTCCATCTTCCTTCTATGTCCTGTGGACTTGTGAGCAGGTTTTGCTCCTTCCATCTTTCTTTGATGTCCTGTGGACTTGTGAGTAGGTTGTTGCTCCTTCCATATGCCTTTGATGTCCTGCAGACTGGTGAGCAGGTTGTTGCTCCTTCCATCTGCCTTTGATGTCCAGTGGACTGTAAGCAGGTTGTTGCTCCTTCGATCTGCAGGTTGTTGCTCCGTCCATCTACCTTTGATGTCCTGTGGACCGGTGGGCAGGTTTGTGCTTCTTTCATCTCCCTTTGATATCCTGTGGACTGCTGAGCAGGTTGTTGCTCCTTCCATTTGCCTTTGATGTCCTGAGGACTGGTGAGCAGGTTGTTGCTCCTTCCATCTGCCTTTGATGACCTTTGGTCTGGTGAGCTGGTTGTTGCTACTTCCATTTGCCTTTGATATCCTGTTGACTGGTGAGCACGTTGTTGATCCTTCCATCTGCTTTTGATGTCCTGTCGACTGGTGAACAGGTTGTTGCTCTTTTCATCTGCCTTGCATGTCCTCTGGTCTGTTGAGCAGATTGTTGCTCCTTCCATCTGTCATAGGTTCTTAGGTTCATAGGTTCATACTAGGCTATCTGCCCTAGGGCATTTATAAGCCTAGCCAGAGTGTGTATGGCTTTCGCCACCCATTTTAAATTAATTTTGCTATGCCCTTTTTCGAGGTTAGTATACTGCGCTTCTGTCTAACAGTGACACAGAAGTGATACCCGGGGTAAACCTACGATCTCCCATCCACTCATCAAGATTCCTCTTGAAGAGAGTCAATGAGGGACTCTGGAATAAAATCCCAGTCCAGGTTAGGCAGAGTGAAGGGAGCCTCTGGGTTATGAATCTGTCCCTCCAGAATGTCCTATTTATTTCAGTGCTGAGGTTTAAGTCCCTCGAGCGTGTAGCTCGATGGGATTTGGATTTTTTGAGGTGCAGCATGTCCATTAATTCCGGGTTGGACATGGCTTTATACGTCAGGCACAGATCACCTCTGAGCAGGCGGTATGCCACTGAGTAGAGCTGGAGTTTCTTTAACCGGGCAGCATACGGCATCTGTTTGAGCCCCTTGATCCTCTTGGTGAGGTACTTTTGGGGTCTTTCCAGTTGCTGCAGGTGTCTGGTAAGGTACATCCCAAAAGGGGCATTGTACTCAATTATGGGCCTGATGAGGGATGAGTAAAGAGGCACGATGACCTTCCCTGATCTAGATGTGAATCCCTTCATGATTAGGTGGGCTATATAAAATGTTTTTCTAACCACTTTGAACACGTGGTTGTCAAATGAGAGATTACTATCAACTTGGGTCCCCAGGTCCCTAATTACTTCTTCTGTACTTAATGGATTACCACCTATGTGGTAATTTGTGGGCACTTTGTTTTTGCCAAAGGGGATGACTATACACTTTTTGGCGTTTAGCTTGAGGCCATGGCTCTGGCACCAGTTGTCTGTTTCTATGAAGCCCTTTTGGAGGATGCTTGTGTCAGCTGGAGAGTCTATTATAGTGCCCAGTTTGCAGTCATCTGCGAACTTGGTCAGCCACAGTCCTTCCATGTTGGCCTGTACCTCCGAGAAATATATACCGAACAAGAGAGGTCCCAAGACTGAGCCTTGTGGGATGCCACTTGTAACTGGTTTGGAGTCTGACATGGCTCCAGCTATTCTAACCATGTGGGTTCTGTCCTTGAGCCAGTTTGCAACCCATTTAGTGACATAGGGGTTTATATTTAAGCTGGTGAGCTTATCTATAATGCCCGAGTGGGGTATTGTATCGAAGGCTTTTGCGAGGTCCAGGTAGGCTGTGTGGACCACCTTCCCCTTGTCAATGGCCTTGGTGACTGTTTCAAAGAAATTGACCAGGTTTAAGAGGCAGGATCTGCCCTTAACAAAGCCGAACTGGGTAGGATCCAGTGTCTGTAGGTCCCCAATATCTTTATTTATAAGGTCCATGATGATCCTTTCCATAGCTTTGCAGACCAAGCTAGTGAGACTTATGGGGCGAATAGTTTCCAGGATCCGTTGAGGCACCACCTTTGTGGAGAGGGACCACTGTTGCTGTACGCCACTCTTTGGGTACATATCCTGTAGTAAGGCTGAGATTGAACAGTAGTTTTAGGTTTGGGTTTAGCTCTTCTTGGAGTTCATGTAGGACACAACCCAGGACACCGTCTGGTCCCATTGATGCTGTGTTTCTTGCTTTGGAGAGGGCAGCTCTTACCTGAGCATCTGAGATGTCAGGGGGGCAGCACTCTGCTGGGATAGATATTAGCCCTTTTGGTGGGGAGGAGGAAGAGAAGTTTGCGCTGAACCTGTCAGCTAGGATGTTGGCAATGTCTGTGGGTTTGGTGTATTTTTTGTCATTTTGGACTAATTCTGAGCATATCTGGGAATTCCCACCCAGGTTCCTAACATAACTAAAGAAAGCCTTGTGATTATCCTTAGTGTCCTGTGCAATTTTTCTCTCGAAGCTGGCCTTAGACGATTTTATGAGTGCCCATAGTTTTTTGCTAATACTGATCAGAGATGCCTTCCCTTTTTGGGATTTTGCTCTGTCATGTAGTAGCTTCCTCCTTCTATTGTATAGTTTGTTTATGGCTGGGGTCCACCAGACAGGACGTCTGCCTTTGGAGGATTGGGTCTTGGTTTTATTTGGGATTGCATGATCCATGCATTCCTGAAGGTGTTCATAGAATGTGTTTATAAAAGATTTTGTGGTCTGGGCCATATTATCCAGAGGCCCGGGGGCTTTGAAGGATTCCACCTCGGTTTTGAGGAGTGTGAAATTTGCTTTAGAGAAGTTTTTCACTGTGGTTTTCTGGGCATGGGGTGGGGTCAGGATGTGAATATCCAGTGAGATTAGTTTATGGTCTGATCTTACCAGTGAGGGATACACTTCTGGTCTGGAGCATAGAGTCCCCATGTTGGTGATGATCAGGTCCAGTATGTTTTCCCCTCTTGTGGGATTGGTAACAAGTCGTTCCATAGCATTTGAGTTTATAAATTCTAGGAACCTTTGGGCTAGGGTGTTGGAGCTAGAGTAATGCTCCCAGTCTATGGTTGGGTAGTTGAAGTCACCCAATATAATGGTGTTTGGAGAGACCTTCATATTTTCCAGTGTTCTCAGGAAGGCCGAGTGGGGTTCCTGGAATTGGGAGGGTGGTCTGTAGCAGGCTATAAACTGGAAGGCAGTTTTACCCACTGTTAGTTGCACATGGATAGTCTCTGATACTTCGTGCTGTGCCACCAACCTGGAGGTGTGGGTATCTTTGAATATTGATACTCCCCCTCCTTTTGTGGTTCGGTCCAAGTTTTGGGGCCGAAAAGCATGGTATGAGGTATAACCTGGTAGTGCTGGGGTGCTCTCGAGAGCCTTGAACCAGGTTTCTGTTACTGCACAGATATCGATGTTCTCCATGCTAAGGAGAGTTTAGAGTGCGTGCATCTTGAGGTTTAGACTTCTGGCGTTGAGTAGCATTACTCTTAGTTTCTTATCCCTTGTGAGACCTATGGAGGTGGGTTTGTCTTTTGAGCCTTGCCTAAAAAAGACACTATGGGGGTAGCAAGAGCCTTTGCCAATATCCGAAAGCCCAGGGGTGACAGGTGCAAGCCGTCCCTAGCGAAGCATCGTGGCTTGTCGAGCATGTCATCCCAGGCTGACAGGCATTGGATCCCCTTTGAATGACACCAATACTTAAGCCAATTGTTGAAATTGATAATCTTGTCTTCATACTGTGGCATCATTCTTGGTGAGGGTAAGATGCTACTCAAGGTCAGGGTCATACCGGCCTGGGCTACATGCCCAGAGAGCTCCTCTATGTCTCTTTTCATGTAATCCAGGGAGGTACGTCTCAGGTCATTCACACCAGCATGGACAATGACTGAGTCATATTTGTACTTGCCTTGGAGTGACCTGAGTGCTTGCCTTATGTGGCGGATCCTAGCACCCGATAGGCAGCTCACCGTGACCTTCTCCTTGTTCAGCCTGGTGAGCGGGACGTCAGTGTGCCTGATGATAGAGTCACCTATTACGAGTGTATCAGGTGTGTTGTTTAGCCTTAAGGACTGTGACTGTTCAGCACACTGGCTTTGTGAGCTATGTGTTGCATGTGTTTTGTTTTGGGGTAGTGGTTGCTTGGGTGTCTGCTTTGGAGGTCTCTGCTGCTTAGGCAGATTTTTATTTAGAGCCTCCAAGTATGTTTTTGTGTGTTTATGTGTTTGGTTTGCTGTCGTGGTAGGTCTATGTGAGACTGGAATTGTAGTGAGTGTGGTTTCCTTCTCCTCCTGACTGGTTACGCCAGTACTGAGTTGAGAGAGCTTAGCCTCCAGTTTGGCTATATGGTTGCATCTCTCACATGTGTTGGAATTTGTTGGGAGGAGGAGAGGGTTGTCTGTGTACATTAGGCAGTTGTAACATTGCCTCAAGATTCCCAGGTTCACCAGCTGGACCGGAGAGGAGATTGACAACTGACCTTTGGACATGCTAGAATAGTATTGGGAATTCCTTTATAATTGAAAAAAAGGGCCAATGGGGAACAAGTTACTCAAGGGGAGTTTGTGAGGGTGTAGTGCTTTTAATTTTTTAGTGCTGACTTATATAATTGCTTTAGTGAGCAAGTGCTAGGCTTTAGCATAGGAATAGGGTGTTTATTATGAGAACTAGATCAGTTGTTCTCTGGTCTGATAAGCAGGTTTGTTGCTCCTTCCATCTCCCTTTGATGACCTGTGGACTGATGAGCGGGTTGTTGCTCCTTCCATCTCCTGTTGATGTCCTGTAGATCGGTGAGCAGGTTGTTGCTCTTTCCATCTGCCTTTGATGTCCTCTGGGCTGGTGAGCAGGATGTTGTCCATTCCATCTTCCTTTGATGTCCTTTGGACTGGAGAGCAGGTTGTTGCTCCTTCAATCTGCTATTGATGTCCTGTGTACTGATGAACAGGTTGTTGTCCCTTCAATCTGCCTTTGACATCCTGTGGACTGGTGAGCAGGTTGTTGCCCCTTCCATCTGCCTTTGATGTCCTGTGGTGTGCAAGTTGTTGCTTCTTCCATCTGCCTTTGATGTCGCATGGACTGGTGAGAAGGTAGTTGCTCCTTCCATCTGCCTTTGATGTCGTGTGGACTAGTGATCAAGTTGTTGCTCCTTCCATCTGCCTTTGATGTACTGTGGACTTGTGAGTAGGTTGTTGCTCCTTCCATTTGCCTTTGATGTCCTGTGGACTGGTGAGCAGGTTGTTGCTCCTTCCATCTGCCTTTGATGTCCACGGGACTGGTGAGCAGGTTTTTGCTCCATCCATCTGCCTTTGATGTCCTGTGGACTGGCAAGCAGGTTGTTGCCCTTTCCATCTGCAATTGAGTTTCTCTGGCAGGGTGAGCAGGTTGTTGATCCTTCCATCTGCTGTTTATGTCCTGTGGACTGGTGAGCAGGTTGTTCCTCATTCCATCTGCTTTTGATGTCCTGTCGACTGGTGAGCAGGTTGCTGCTCTTTTCATCTGTCATTGATGTTCTCTGGTCTGGTAAGCAGGTTTGTTGCTCCTTTCATCTCCCTTTGATGTCCTGCAGACTGGTGAGCAGGTTGTTGCTCCTTCCATCTCTCATTGATGTTATCTTGTCTGGTAAGCAGGTTTGTTGCTCCTTTCATCTCCCTTTGATGTCCTGCGGACTGGTGAGCAGGTTGTTGCTCCTTCCATCTGCCTTTGATGTCCTGTGGATTGATGACCAGGTTATTACTCCTTCCATCTTCCTTTGATGTCCTGTGGACTGCTGAGCAGCTTTTTGCTCCTTCCATCTGCGTTTCATGTTCTCTGGGCTGGTGAGCAGGTTGTTGCTCCTTCCATCTCCCGTTGATGTCCTGTGGATCGGTGAGCAGGTTGTTGCTCCTTCCATCTGCCTTTGATGTCCTGTGGACTGGTGAGTAGGTTTTTGTTCCTTCCCTTTGCCTGTGATGTCCTCTGGGCTGGTTAGCAGGTGGTTGATACATCCATCTGCCTTTCGTGTCCTGTTGGCTTGATGACCAGGTTGTTACTCCTTCCATCTGGCTTTGTTGTCCTTTGGACTGGTAAGCAGGTTGTTGCTCCTTCCATCTGATTTTTATGTCCTGTGGACTGGTGAGCAGATTGTTGCTCCTTCCAGCTGCCTTTGATGTCCTGTGGACTGGTGAGGTGGTTGTTGCTACTTCCATTTGCCTTTGATATTCTGTGGACTGGTGTGCAGGATCTTGCTCCTTCCATCTGCTGTTTATGTCCTGTGTAATGGTGAGCAGGTTTTTGGTTCTTCCATCTACATTTGACGTCCGGCCAACTGGTGAGCAGGTTGTTGCTCCTTCCATCAGCCTTTGATGTCTGTAGACTGGTGAGCAGGTTGTTGCTCCATCCATTTGCCTTTGATGTCCTGTAAACTAGTGACCAGGTTGTTACTCCTTCCATCTGGCTTTGTTGTCCTTTGGACTGGTAAGCAGGTTGTTGCTGCTTCCATCTGCCTTTGATGTCCTGTGGACTGGTGAGCAGGTTGTTGCTCCTTCCATCTGCCTTTGATGTCCTGTGGACTGGTGAGCAGGGTGTTGCTGCTTCCAACTGCCATTGATGTCCTGTGGGCTGTTGAGCAGGTTGTTGCCCCTTCTATCTGCCCTTGATATCCTGTGGGATGGTGAGCAGGTAGTTGCTCATTCCATCTGCCTTTGATGACCGGTGGACTGGTGAGCAGGTTGTTGCTCCTTCCAGCTGCCTTTGATGTCCTGTGGACTGGTGAGATGGTTGTTGCTACTTACATCTGCCTTTGATATTCTGTGGACTGGTATGCAGGATCTTGTTCCTTCCTGCTGTTTATGTCCTGTGTAATGGTGAGCAGGTTTTTGGTTCTTCCATCTACATTTGATGTTTGGTTGACTGGTGAGCAGGTTGTTTCTCCTTCCATCTGCCTTTGATGTCCTGTGGATTGGTGATCAGGCTGATGCTCCTTCCATCTTCCTTCAATGTCATCTGGTCTGGTGAGCAGGTTGTTGCTTAATCCATGTGCCTTTCATGTCCTGTAGGCTGCTGAGAAGGTTGCTTCTCCTTCCTTCTGCCTTTGATGTCCTGTGAACTGGTGAGCAGATTATTGCTCCTTTAATCTGCATTTGATGACGTCTGGGCTGATGAGCAGGTTGTTGAACCTTTCATCTGCCTTTGATGTCCTGTGAACTGGTGAGCAGGTTGCTGCTCATTTCAACTGCCTTTGATGTCCTCTGGTCTGGTGAGCAGATTGTTGCTCCATCCATCTGCCTTTGATGTCCAGTGGACTAGTGAGCAGTTTGTTACTCCTTGTATCTATCTTTAATGTCCTGTGGAATGGTGATCAGATTGTTGCTCCTTCCATCTGCCTTTGATGTCCTTTGTGTGCAGGTTGTTGCTCCTTCCAACTGCCTTTGATGTCCCATGGACTGGTGAGCAGGTTATTGCTCTATCAATCTGCCTTTGATTTCCTCTGGACTGGTGAGCAGGTTGTTGCTCTTTCCATCTGCTTTTGATGTCCCATGGGCTGGTGAGGAGGTAGTTGCTCCTTCCATCTGCCTTTGATGTCATGTGGACTGGTGAGCACGCTGTTGTTCCTTCCATTTGCCTTTAATGTCCTATGGACTGGTTGCAGGTTTTTGCTCCTTCCATCTGCCTCCTATGTCCTGTGGACTGGTGAGCAGGTTTTGCTCCTTCCATCTGCCTTTGATGTCCTGTGGACTTGTGAGTAGGTTGTTGCTCCTTCCATATACCTTTGATTTCCTGAGGACTGGTGAGCAGGTTGTTGCTCCTTCCATCTGACTTTGATGTTGCATGAACTTGTGAGCTGGTAGTTGCTCCTTCCATCTGCCTTTGATGTCGTGTGGACTAGTGATCAAGTTGTTGCTCCTTCCATCTGTCATTGATGTCCTGTGGACTGGTGAGCAGGTTGCTGCTCCTTCCATCTGCCTTTAATGCCCTGTGGAATGAAGAGCGGGTTGTTGCTCCTTCCATCTGCCTTCTAAGTCCTGTGGACTGGGGAGCAGGTTGTTTCTCCTTCCATCTGCCTTTGATGTTCTGTGCACTTGTGAGTATGTTTCTGCCCTTTCCATCTGCCTTTGATGTCCTGTGGACTGGTAAGCAGGTTGTTGCTCCTTCCATCTGCTTTTGATGTCCTGTGCACTGGTGAGCAGATTGTTGCTCTTTCCATCTGCCTTGGATGTCAGTGGACTGGTGAGCTGGTTGTTTCTACTTCCATCTGCCTTTGATATCCTGTGGACTGGTGAGCAGGTTGTTGCTCCTTCCATCTGCCATTTATGTCCTGTGGACTGGTAAATATGTTGTTCCTCCTTCCCTCTGCCTTTGATGTCCTGTCGACTGATGAGCAAGTTGTTGCTTCTTACATCTGCCATTGATGTCCTGCAAACCTGTGAGCAGGTTGTTGCTCCTTCCATCTGCCTTTGATGTCCTGTGGACTGGTGAGCAGGTTGTTGCTCCTTCCATCTGCCTTTTATGTCCTATGGACTGGTGAGCAGGTTGTTTCTCTTTCCATCTGCCTCTGATATCCTATGAACTGGTGAGCAGGTTGTTGTTCTTTGCATCTGCCTTTGATGTTTTGTGGACTGGTAAGCAGGTTGTTTCTCCTTCCATCTGCCATTGACATTCTCTGGACTGGTAAGTAGGTTGTTGCTACTTCCATCTGCCATTAATGTCTTTTGGACTGGTGAGCAGGTTGTTTCTCCTTCCATCTGCCTTTGTTGTCCAGTAGATTGGTGAGCAGGTTGTTGCTTAATCCATCTGCCTTTCATGTTCTGTGGGCTGCTGAGCAGGTTGTTTCTCATGCCTTTGATGTCCTGTGGATTGTTGTGCAGACTGTTGCTCCTTCCATCTGCCTTTGATGTACTCTGGGTTGGTGAGCTGGTTGTTAATCCTTCCTTCTGCCTTTGATGTCCAGTGGAAGGGTGAGCAAGTTGTTGCTTCTTCCATCTTTCTTTTGATGTTCTGTGGGCTGGTGAGCAGATTGTTTCTCTTTCCATCTGCCTTTGATGTCCTGTGGACTGGTGTGCAGGTTGTTGCTGCTTCCATCTGCCTTCAAGGTCCTCTGGTCTGGGGAGCAGGTTGTTGCTACTTCCATCTTCCTAAGATGTCCTGCGGACTTTTGAGCAGGTTGTTGCTCCTTCCATCTGCCTTTGATGTCCCATGAGCTGGTGAGCAGGATGTTGCTCCTTCCATCTGCCTTTGATGTCCTCTGGACTGGTGAGAAGGTTGTTGCACCTTCCATCTCCCTTTGATGTCCTGTGGACTTTTGAGCAAGTTGTTGCTCTTTCCATCTGCCTTTGATGTCCTGTAGACTGGTGAGCAGGTTGTTGCTCCATCCATCTGCCTTTGATGTCCTGTGGACTGGTAAGCAGGTTGTTTCTCTTTCTGTCTGCCTTTGTTGTTCTGTGGACTTGTGAGCAAGTTTTGCTGCTTCCGTCTGCCTTTGATGTCTTGTCGACTGCTGAGCAGGTTGTTGCTCCTTCCATCTGCCTTTGATGTCCTGTGGACTGCTGAGCAGGGTGTTGCTGCTTCCATCTGCCTTTGATGTTCTGTGGCTGTTGAGCAGGTTGTTGCCCCTTCGATCTGCCGTTGATGCCTGGTGGGAGAGTGAGAAGGTAGTTGCTCATTCCATCTGCCTTTGATGACTAGTGGACTGGTGAGCAGGTTGTTGCTCCTTCCATCTGCCTTTGATGTCCTGTGGAAGGGTGAGCATGCTGTTGCTTCTTCCATCATTTTTTTTATGTCCAGTAGATTGGTGAGCAGGTTGTTGCTTAACCCATCTGCCTTTCATGTTCTGTGGGCTGCTGTGCAGGTTGTTTCTCGTTCCATCTGCCTTTGATGCCCTGTGCATTGTTGAGCAGACTGTTGCTCCTTCCATATGCCTTCGATGTCCTCTGGTCTGTTGAGCAGGTTGTTGCTCCTTCTTTCTGCCTTGATGTTCTGTGGACTGGTGATCAGATTATTACTCCTTTAATCTGCATTTGATGGCCTTAGGGCTGGTGAGCAGGTTGTTGCAACTTTCATCTGCCTTTGATATCCTCTGGTCTGGTGAGCAGGTTGTTGCTCCTTCCATCTGCCTTTGATGTCCTGTGGACTTGTGAGTAGGTTGCAGCTCCTTCCATCTGCCTTTGATGTCCTGTGGACTGGTGAGCAGGTTGTTGCTCCTTCCATCTGCCTTTGATGTTCTCGGGACTGGTGAGCAGGTTTTTGCTCCATCCATCTGCCTTTGATGTCCTTTGGACTGGTAAATGGGTTGTTGCTCTTTCCATCTGCAATTGAGGTTCTCTGGTATGGTGAGCAGGTTGTTGCTCCTTCCATCTGCCTTTGATGCCCTGTGTACTGATACGTAGGTTGTTGCTCCTTCCATCTGTCTTTGACATCCTGTGGACTGGTGAGCAGTTTGTTACTCCTTCCATCTGCCTTTCATGTCCTCTTGTCTGAGTAGCTGGTTGTTGCCCCTTCCATCTGCTTTTGATGTACTGTGGACTGGTGAGCAGTTTGTTGCTCCTTGCATCTGCCATTAATGTCCTATGGAATGGTGATCAGGTTGTTGCTCCTTCCATCTGCCTTTGGTGTCCTGTGGACTGTTGAGCAGGTTGTTGCTCCTTCTATCTGCTTTTGATGTCCTTTGGTGTGCAGGTTGTTGCTCCTTCCATCTGCCTTTGATGTCCCATGGGCTGGTGAGCAGGTTGATGCTCCTTCCATCTGCCTTTGATGTCCTGTGGACTGTTGAGCAGGTTGTTGCTCCTTCTATCTGCATTTGATTTCCTTTGGTGTGCCAGATGTTGCTCCTTCCATCTGCCTTTGATGTCCCATGGACTGGTGAGCAGGTTATTGCTCTATCATTCTGCCTTTGATTCCCTCTGGACTGATGAGCAGGTTGTTGCTCCTTCCATCTGCCTTTGGTGTCCCATGGGCAGCTGAAGAGATAGTTGCTCCTTCCATCTGCCTTTGATGTCATGTGGACTGGTGAGCAAGTTGTTGCTCCTTCCATCTGTCTTTGATGTCCTGTGGACTGGTGAGCAGGTTGTTGCTCCTTCCATCTGCCATTAACATTCTCTGGCCTGGTGAGCAGGTTGTTGCTCCTTCCATCTGCCTTTGATGTCCTGTGGACTGTTGAACAGGTTGTTGCTCCTTCTATCTGCATTTGATTTCCTTTGGTGTGCAGGATGTTGCTCCTTCCATCTGCCTTTGATGTCCCATGGACTGTTGAGCAGGTTATTGCTCTATCAATCTGCCTTTGATTCTCTCTGGACTGGTGAGCAGGTTGTTGCTCCTTCCATCTGCCTTTGATGTCCTGAGGACAGGTGAGCAGGTTGTTGCTCCTTTCATCTGCCTTTTATGTCCTGTGGAATGGTTAGCAAGTTATTACTCTTTCCATCTCTCTTTCATGTCTGGTGGTCTGGTGAGCAGCTTTTTGCTCTTTCCATCTGCCTTTCATGTTCTCTGTGCTGGTAAGCAGGTTGTTG
>NC_056733.1:1007392430-1007462721 GCF_019279795.1 Protopterus annectens | reverse complement strand
TGCCCTTCCATCTGCCTTTGATGTCCTGTGGACTGGTGGGTAGGTTTTTGTTCCTTCTCTTTGCCTGTGATGTCCTGTGGGCTAGTTAGCAGGTTCTTGCCCCTTCCATCTCCCCTTCATGTCCTGTGAGCTGGTGTGCACGTTGTTGCTACTTCCATCTACATTTGATGTCCTGTGGACTGGTAAGCAGGTCGTTTCTCCTTCCATCTTCCTATGATGTCCTGTGGACTGGTGAGCAGGTTGTTGCTCCTTCCATCTGCCTTTGATGTCCCATGGGCTGATGAGTAGGTTGTTACTCTTTCCATCTGCCTTTGATGTCCTTTGGACTGGTGAGCATGTTGTTGCTTTTTCCATCTGCCTTTGATGTCCTGTAGACTGGTGAGCAGGTTGTTTCTCTTTCCATCTGCCTTTGATGTCCTGTGGACTGCTGAGCAGGTTGTTGCTGCTTCCATCTGCCTTTGATGTCCTGTGCACTGGTGAGCAGGTTGTTGCTCCTTCCATCTGCCTTTGATGTCCTGTGGACTGGTGAGCAGGGTGTTGCTGCTTCCAACTGCCATTGATGTCCTGTGGGCTGTTGAGCAGGTTGTTGCCCCTTCTATCTGCCCTTGATATCCTGTGGACTGGTGAGCAGGTTGTTGCTCCTTCCATCTGCCTTTGATGTCCTGTGGACTGGTGAGCAGGTAGTTGCTCATTCCATCTGCCTTTGATGACCGGTGGACTGGTGAGCAGGTTCTTGCTCCTTCCATCTGCCTTTGATGTACTCTGGGCTGGTGAGCAGGTTGTTACTCCTTCCATCTGCCTTTGATGTCCTGTGGAAGGGTGAGCAGGTTGTTGCTTCTTCCATTTTTCTTTTGATGTCCTGTGGGCTGGTGAGCAGGTTGTTGCTTAATCCATCTGCCTTTCATGTTCTTTAAGCTGCTGAGCAGGTTGTTTCTCGTTCCATCTTCTTTGATGTCCTGTGGATTGGTGAGCAGACTTTTGCTCCTTCCATCTGCCTTCGATGTCCTCTGGTCTGGTGAGCAGGTTGTTGCTACCTCCATCTTCCTATGATGTCCTGTGGACTTTTGAGCAAGTTGTTGCTCCTTTAATCTGCATTTGATGCCCTTTGGGCTGGTGAGCAGGTTGTTGCTCTTTCCATCTGCCTTTGATGTCCTGTGGACTGGTGAGCAGGTTGTTGCTCCATCCATCTGCCTTTGATGTCCTGTGGACTGGTGAGCAGGTTGTTGCTCCTTCCATCTGCCTTTGATGCCCTTTGGGCTGGTGAGCAGGTTGTTACTCCTTCCATCTGCCTTTGATGTCCTGTGCAATGGTGAGCATGTTGTTGCTCCTTCCATCTGTTTTTGGTGTCCTGTGTACTGTTGAGCAGGCTGTTGCTCCTTCCATCTGCCTTTGATGTCCTTTGGTGTGCAGGTTGTTTCTCCTTCCATCTGCCTTTGATGCCCCAAGGACTGGTGAGCATGTTATTGCTCTATCAATCTGCCTTTGATTCCCTCTGGACTGGTGAGCAGGTTGTTGTGTCTTCCATCTGCCTTAGGTGTCCCATGGGCTGGTGAGGAGATAGTTGCTCCTTCCACCTGCCACTGATGTCCTCCTTCCATCTATCTTTGATGTCCTGTGGACTGATGACCAGGTTGTTCCTCCTTCCATCTGCCTTTAATGTCCTCTGGACTGGTGAGCAGGTTGTTGCTCCTTCCATCTGCCTTCTATGTCCTGTGGACTGGTAAACAGGTTGTTTCTCTTTCCATCTGCCATCCAGGTTCTCTGGCATGGTGAGCAGGTTGTTGCTCCTTCCATAAACCTTTGATGTCCTGTGGACTGGTTAGCAGCCTTTTGCTCCTTCTGTATGCCTTTGATGTCATATGGACTGGTGAGCAGGTTGTTACTCCTACCGTCTGCCATTGACATTCTCTGGCCTGGTGAGCAGGTTGTTGCTCCATCCATCTACCTTTGATGTCCTGTAAACTGGTGAGCAGGTCGGTGAGAAGGTTTGTGCTTCTTCCATCTGCCTTTGATGTCCTGTGGACTGGTGAGCAAGTTGTTGCTCCCTCCATCTGCCTTTGATGTCCTGAGGACTGGTGAGCAGGTTGTTGCTCCTTTCATCTGCCTTTGATGTCCTGTGGAATTGTGAGCAGGTTGTTACTCCTTCCATCTCTCTTTCATGTCCTAAGGACTGGTGAGCAGCTTTTTGCTCTTTCCATCTGCCTTTCATGTTCTCTGTGCTGGTAAGCAGGTTGTTGCTCCTTCCATCTGCCTTTGATGTCCTTTGGTGTGGTGAGCTGGTTGTTGCTACTTCCATTTGCCTTTGATGTCCTTTGTACTGGTAAGCAGGTTATTGCTCTTTCCATCTGCCATTGAGGTTCTTTGGCAATGTGAGCAGGTTGTTGCTCCTTCCATATACCTTTGATTTCCTGAGGACTGGTGAGCAGGTTGTTGCTTCTTCCATCTGACTTTGATGTTGCATGAACTTGTGAGCTGGTAGTTGCTCCTTCCATCTGTCATTGATGTCCTGTGGACTGGTGAGCTGGTTGTTGCTCCTTCCATCTACCTTTTATGCCCTGTGGAATGAATAGCGGGTTGTTGCTCCTTCCATCTGCCTTTGATGTTCTGTGCACTTGTGAGTATGTTTCTGCCCCTTCCATCTGCCTTTGATGTCCTGTGGACTGGTGAGCAGGTTGTTGCCCCTTCCACCTGCCTTTGATGTCCTCTGGACTGGTGAGCAGGTTTTTGCTCCATCCATCTGCCTTTGATGTCCTGTGGACTGGTAAGCAGGTTGTTGCTCTTTCCATCTGCAATTGAGGTTCTCTGGCATTGTGAGCAGGTTGTTGCTCCTTCCATTTGCCTTTGATGTCCTGTGGACTGGTGAGCAGATTGTTGCTCTTTCCATCTGCCTTTGATGTCAGTGGACTGGTGAGCTGGTTGTTTCTACTTCCATCTGCCTTTATTATCCTGTGGACTGGTGAGCAGGTTGTTGCTCCTTCCATCTGTCGTTTATGTCCTGTGGACTGGTAAATAGGTTGTTCCTCCTTCCCACTGCCTTTGATGTCCTGTCAACTGATGAGCAGGTTGTTACTTCTTCCATCTGCCATTGATGTCCTGCAGACCTGTGAGCAGGTTGTTGCTCCTTCCATCTGCCTTTCATGTCCTGTGGACTGGTGAGCAGGTTGTTGCTCCTTCCATCTGCCTTTTATGTCCTATGGACTGATGAGCAGGTTGTTTCTCTTTCCATCTGCCTTTGACATCCTGTGGACTGGTGAGCAGGTTGTTGCTCTTTGCATCTGCCTTTGATGTTTTGTGGACTGGTGAGCAGGTTGTTGCTCCTTCCATCTGCCATTGACATTCTCTGGACTGGTGAGTAGGTTGTTGCTTCTTCCATCTGCCATTGATGTCTTTTGGACTGGTGAGCAGGTTGTTGCTCCTTCCATTTGCCTTTGATGTCCTGTGGACTGGTGAGCAGGTTGTTGCTCCTTCCATCTGCCTTTGATGTCCTGTGGACTGGTGAGCAGGTTGTTCCTCCTTCCATCTGCCTTTGATGTCCAGTGGACTGGTGAGCAGGTTGTTGCTGCTTCCATCTGCCTTTGATGTCCTGTGGGCTGTTGAGCAGGTTGTTGCTCCTTCCATCTGCCCTTCATGTCCGGTGAGCTGGTGAGCAGGGTGTTGCTGCTTCCATCTGCCTTTGATGTCCTGTGGAAGGGTGAGCAGGTTGTTGCTTCTTCCATCTTTCTTTTGATGTCCTCTGGGGTGGTGACCCGGTTGTTTCTCCTTCCATCTGCCTTTGTTGTCCAGTAGATTGGTTAGCAGGTTGTTGCTTAATCCATCTACCTTTCATGTCCTGTGGGCTGCTGAGCAGGTTGTTTCTCATTCCATCTGCCTTTGATGTCTGTGGATTGGTGAGCAGACTGTTGCTCCTTCCATCTGCCTTTGATGTACTCTGGGTTGGTGAGCTGGTTGTTAATCCTTCCAACTGCCTTTGATGTCCAGTGGAAGGGTGAGCAGGTTGTTGCTTCTTCCATCTTTCTTTTGATGTTCTGTGGGCTGGTGAGCAGATTGTTTCTCTTTCCATCTGCCTTTGATGTCCTGTGGACTGGTGTGCAGGTTGTTGCTTCTTCCATCTGCCTTCAATATCCTCTGGTCTGGTGAGCAGGTTGTTGTTACTTCCATCTTCCTATGATGTTCTGTGGACTTTTGAGCAGGTTGTTGCTCCTTCCATCTGCCTTTGATGTCCCATGGGCTGGTGAGCAGGATGTTGCTCCTTCCATCTGCCTTTGATGTCCTCTGGACTGGTGAGAAGGTTGTTGCTCCTTCCATCTGCCTTTGATGTCCTGTGGACTTGTGAGCATGTTGTTGCTCCTTCCATCTGCCTTTGATGTCCTGTAGAGTGGTGAGCTGGTTGTTGCTATTTCCGTCTGCCTTTGATATTTTGTGGACTTTTGTGCAGGATCTTGCTCCTTCCATCTGCTGTTTATGTCCTGTGGAATAGTGAGCAGGTTGTTGCTACATCCATCTACATTTAATGTCCTGTCGACTGTTGAGCAGATGGTTGCCCCTTCCATCTGCCTTTGATGTCCTGTAGACTGGTGAGCAGGTTGTTTCTCTTTCTATCTGCCTTTGATGTCCTGTGGACTTGTGAGCAGGTTTTGCTGCTTCCATCTGCCTTTGATGTCCTGTGGACTGGTGAGCAGGTTGTTGCTCCTTCCATCTGCCTTTAATGTCCTGTGGACTGCTGAGCAGGGTGTTGCTGCTTCCATCTGCCTTTGATGTTCTGTGGGCTGTTGAGCAGGTTGTTGCCCCTTATATCTGCCGTTGATGCCCGGTGGGAGAGTGAGCAGGTAGTTGCTCATTCCATCTGCCTTTGATGACCGGTGGACTAGTGAGCAGGTTGTTGCTCCTTCCATCTGCCTTTGATGTTCTGTGGACTGGTGAGCAGGTTATTGCTCCTTTAATCTGCATTTGATGCCCTTTGGGCTGGTGAGCAGGTTGTTACTCCTTCCATCTGCCTTTGATGTCCTGCGGAAGGGTGAGCATGTTGTTGCTTCTTCCATCTTTTTTTTTATGTCCAGTATATTGGTGAGCAGGTTGTTGCTTAATCCATCTGCCTTTCATGTTCTGTGGGCTGCTGAGCAGGTTGTTTCTCGTTCCATCTGCCTTTGATGTCCTGTGGATTGTTGAGCAGACTGTTGCTCCTTCCATATGCCTTCGATGTCCTCTGGTCTGTTAAGCAGGTTGTTGCTCCTTCCTTCTGCCTTTGATGTTCTGTGGACTGGCGAGCAGGTTATTGCTCCTTTAATCTGCATTTGATGCCCTTTGGGCTGTTGAGCAGGTTGTTGCAACTTTCATCTGCTTTTGATGTCCTGTGAACTGGTGAACAGGTTGTTGCTCATTCCATCTGCCTTTGATATCCTCTGGTCTGGTGAGCAGGTTGTTTCTCCTTCCATCTGCCTTTGATGTCCTGTGGATTGTTGAGCAGACTGTTGCTCCTTCCATATGCCTTCGATGTCCTCTGGTCTGTTAAGCAGGTTGTTGCTCCTTCCTTCTGCCTTTGATGTTCTGTGGACTGGCGAGCAGGTTATTGCTCCTTTAATCTGCATTTGATGCCCTTTGGGCTGTTGAGCAGGTTGTTGCAACTTTCATCTGCCTTTGATGTCCTGTGAACTGGTGAACAGGTTGTTGCTCATTCCATCTGCCTTTGATATCCTCTGGTCTGGTGAGCAGGTTGTTTCTCCTTCCATCTGCCTTTGATGTCCTGTAGACTACTGAACAGTTTGTTGCTCCTTGCATCTACCTTTAATGTCCTGTGCAATGGTGAGCATGTTGTTGCTCCTTCCATCTGTCTTTGGTGTCCTGTGTACTGTTGAGCAGGCTGTTGCTCCTTCCATCTGCCTTTGATGTCCTTTGGTGTGCAGGTTGTTGCTCCTTCCATCTGCCTTTGATGCCCCGAGGACTGGTGAGCATGTTATTGCTCTATCAATCTGCCTTTGATTCCCTCTGGACTGGTGAGCAGGTTGTTGTGTCTTCCATCTGCCTTAGGTGTCCCATGGGCTGGTGAGGAGATAGTTGCTCCTTGATGTCATGTGGACTGGTGAGCGAGTTGTTACTCCTTCCATCTGTCTTTGATGTCCTGTGGACTGATGATCAGGTTGTTCCTCCTTCCATCTGCCTTTAATGTCTTCTGGACTGGTGAGAAGGTTATTGATCCTTCCATCTGCCTTCTATGTCCTGTGGACTGGTCAGCAGATTTTGCTCCTTCCATCTACCTTTGATGTCCTGTGGACTTGTGAGCAGCTTGTTGCTCCTTCCATCTGCCTTTCATGTTCTCTGGGCTGGTGAGCAGATTGCTGCTCCTTCCATCTCCCATTGATGTCCTGTGGATTGGTGAGTAGGTTGTTGCTCCTTCCATCTGCTTTTGATGCCTCTGGGCTGGTGAGCAGGTTGTTGTTCCTTCCATCTTCCTTTGATTTCCTATGGACTGGTGAGCAGGTTGTTGCTCCTTACATCTGCCTTTGATGTCCTTTGTACTGAAGAACATGTTGTTGCTCCTTCCATCTGCCTTTGACATCCTGTGGAGTGGTGAGCAGGTTGTTGCTCATTCCATCTGCCTTTGATATCCTCTCATCTGGTGAGCAGGTTGTTGCTCCATCCATCTGCCTTTGATGTCCTGTGGACTAGTGAGCAGTTTGTTGCTCCTTGCATCTACCTTTAATGTCCTGTGGAATGGTGAACATGTTGTTGCTCCTTCCATCTGTTTTTGGTGTCCTTTGGTGTGCAGGTTGTTGTTCCTTCCATCTGCCTTTGATGTCCCAAGGACTGGTGAGCATGTTATTGCTCTATCAATCTGCCTTTGATTCCCTCTGGACTGATGAGCAGGTTGTTGCATCTTCCATCTGCCTTAGGTGTGCCATGGGCTGGTGAGGAGATAGTTGCTCCTTCCATCTGCCTTTGATGTCATGTGGACTGGTGAGAAAGTTGTTACTCCTTCCATCTGTCTTTGATGTCCTGTGGACTGATGAGCAGGGAGTTGCTCCTTCCATCTGCCTTTAATGTCCTCTGGACTGGTGAGCAGGTTGTTGCTCCTTCCATCTGCCTTCTATGTCCTGTGGACTGGTGAGCAGGTTTTGCTCCTTCCATCTGCCTTTGATGTCCTGTGGACTTGTGAGCAGCTTGTTGCTCCTTCCATCTGCCTTTCACGTTCTCTGGGATGGTGAGCAGTTTGTTGCTCCTTCCATCTGCCATTGATGTCCTGTGGATTGGTGAGCAGGTTGTTGCCCCTGCCATCTGCCTTTGATGCCATGTCTACTGATGAACAGGTTGTTGCTCCTTCCATCTGTCTTTGACATCCTGTGGACTGGTGAGCAGTTTGTTGCTCCTTCCATCTGCCTTTCATGTCCTCTTGCTGGTGAGCTGGTTGTTTCCCCTTCCATCTGCCTTTTATGTCATGCAGACTAGTGAGTAGTTTTTTTTTTCCTTCCCTTTGCCTGTGATGTCCTGTGAGCTGGTTAGCATTCTTTTATTCCTGCCATCTGCCTTTCATGTCCTGTGGACTGGTGAGCAGGTTGTTATTCCTTCCATCTGCCTTTGATGTCCTCTGGACTGGTGAGCAGGTTTTTGCTCCTTCTGTATGCCTTTTATGTCATGTGGAAAGGTGAGCAGGTTGTTGCTCCTTCCATCTGCCTTTGATATCCAGTGGACTGTAAGCAGGCTGTTGCTCCTACCCTCTACTATTGATGTTCTCTGGCCTGGTGAGCAGGTTGTTGCTCCGTCCATCTACCTTTGATGTCCTGTGGACCGGTGAGCAGGTTTTTGCTTCTTCCATCTGCCATTGATGTTCTCTGGCCTGGTGAGCAGGTTGTTGCTCCGTCCATCTACCTTTGATGTCCTGTGGACCTGTGAGCAGGTTTTTGCTTCTTCCATCTGCCTTTGAAGTCCTGTTGAATAGCGAGCAGGTTGTTACTCCTTCCATCTCTCTTTAATGTTCTGTTGACTGGTGAGCAGCTTTTTGCCCCTTCCATCTGCCTTTCATGTACTCTGGGCAGGTAAGCACGTTGTTGCTCCTTCCATCTGCTTTTGATGTCCTTTGGTGTGTTGAGCTGGTTGTTGCAACTTCCATCTGCCTTTGATATCCTGTGGACTGGAAGCATGTTGTTGATCCTTCCATCTGCCTTTGATGTCCTGTATACTGATGAACAGGTTGTTGCCCCTTCCATCTGCCTTTTATGTCCTGTGGACTAGTGAGTAGGTTTTGTTTCCTTCCCTTTGCCTGTGATGTCCTGTGAGCTGGTTAGCAGGTTTTTGATCCTTCCATCTGACTTTCATGTCATGTAGGCTGATTGACCAGGTTGTTGCTCCTACCATCTGCGTTTGATGTCCTGTGGACTGGTGAGCAGGTTGTTGCTCCTTGCATCTACCTTTGATGTTTTGTGGACTGTTGAGCAGGTTGTTGCTCCTTCCATCTGCCATTGATGTCCTGTGGTCTGGTGAGCAGGTTGTTGCTCCTCCCATCTCCGTTTGATGTCCTGTTAACTGGTGAGCAGGTTGTTTCTCCTTCCATCTGCCTTTGATGTCCTGTGGACTGGTGAGCAGGTTGTTGCTCCTTGCATCTACCTTTGATGTTTTGTGGACTGTTGAGCAGGTTGTTGATCCTTCCATCTGCCATTGATGTCCTGTGGTCTGGTGCGCAGGCTGTTGCTCCTCCCATCTCCGTTTGATATCCTGTGGACTGGTGAGCAGGTTGTTGCTCCTTCTGTCTGCCTTTGATGTCCCATGGGCTGGTGAACAGGATGTTGCTCCTTCAAACTGCCTTTGATGTCCTTTGGACTGGTGAGCAGGCTGTTGCTCCTTCCATCTGCTTTTGATGTCCTGTGGACTGGTGAGCAGATTGTTTCGCTTTCCATCTGCCTTTGATGTCCTGTGAACTGATGAGTTGGTTGTTGCTACTTCCATCTGCCTTTGATATCCTGTGGACTGGTGAGCCGGTTGTTGCTCCTTCAATCTGCCGTTTATGTCCTGTGGACTGGTGAGCAGTATGTTCTTCCTTCCATCTGCCTTTGATGTTTATTCAACTGGTGAGCAGGTTGTTGCTCCTTTCATCTGCCTTTGATGTCTTGCAAACTTATGAGCAGTTTGTGCTCCTTCCATCTGCGTTTTATGTCCTGTGGACTGGTGAGCAGGTTGTTGCTCCTTCCATCTGCCATTAATGTCCTGTAGTCTGGTGAGCAGGTTGTTGCTCCTCCCATCTCCCTTTGATGTCCTGTGGACTGGTGAGCAGGTTGTTTCTCCTTCCATCCACCTTTGATGTCCTGTGGACTGTTGAGCAAGTTGTTGCTCCTTCCATCTGCCTTTGATGTCCTGTGGATTGGTGATGAGGTTGTTACTCCTTCCATCTCTCTTTGATGTCCTGTGGACTGGCGAGCAGCTTGTTGCTCCTTCCATCTGCCTTTCATGTTCTACGGGCTGGTGAGCAAGTTGTTGCTTCTTCCATCTGCTTTTGATGTCTGCTGGTCTGGTGAGCAGGTTGTTGCTCCTTCCATCTACCTTTGATGTCCCATGGTCTTGTAAGCAGGTTGTTGCTCCTTCCATCTCCCATTGAAGTCCTGTGGATGGGTAAGCAGGTTGTTGCTTTTTCCATCTGCCTTTAATGTCCTCTGGGCTGGTGAGCAGGTTGTTGTTTCTTCCATTTTCCTTTGATGTCCTATGGACTGGTGAGCAGGCTGTTGCTCCTTCCATCTGCCTTTGATGCCCTGTGTACTGATGAGTAGGTTGTTGCTCCTTCCACCTGTCTTTGACATCCACTGGACTGGTGAGCAGTTTGTTGCTCCTTCCATCTGCCTTTCATGTCCTCTTGTCTGAGTAGCTGGTTGTTGCCCCTTCCATCTGCTTTTGATGTCCTGTGGACTGGTGAGTAGGTTTTTGTTCCTTCCCTTTGCCTGTCATGTCCTGTGAGCTGGTTAGCAGGTTTTTGATCCTTCCATCTGCCTTTCATGTCCTGTGGGCTGGTTAACCAGGATGTTACTCCTACCATCTGCCTTTGATGTCCTGTGGACTGGTGAGCAGGTTGTTTCTCCTTCCATCTTCCTATGATGTCCTGTGGACTGCTGAACAGGTTAATGGTCCTTACATCTGCCTTTGATGTCCACTGGGCTGGTGAGCAGGATGTTGCTCTTTCCATCTGCCTTTGATGTCCTTTGGACTGGTGAGCATGTTGTTGCTCCTTCCATCTGCTTTTGATGTCCTGTGGACTGGTGAACAGATTGTGGCTTCTTCCATCTGCCTTTGATGTCCTGTGAACTGGTGAGTAGGATGTTGCTACTTTCATCTGCCTTTGATATCCTGTGGACTGGTGAGCAGGTTGTTGCTCCTTCAATCTGCCGTTTATGTCCTGTGGACTGGTGAGCAGTATGTTCTTCCTTCCATCTGCCTTTGATGTCCGTTCGACTGGTGAGCAGGTTGTTTCCTTCCATCTGCCTTTGATGTCCTGCAGACTTGTGAGCAGGTGTGCTCCTTCCATCTGCCTTTGATGTCCTGTGGACTGGTGAGCAGGTTGTTGCTCCTTGCATCTGCCATTGATGTTTTGTGGACTGTTGAGCAGGTTGTTACTCTTTCCATCTGCCATTGATGTCCTGTGGACTGTTGAGCAGGTTGTTGCTCCTTCCATCTGCCTTTGATATCCTGTGGACTGTTGAGCAGGTTGTTGCACCTTCCATCTCCATTTAATGTCCTATTGACTGGTGAACAAGTTGTTGCTCCTTCCATCTGCATTTCATGTCCTCTTGGCTGGTAAGCTGGTTGTTGCCCCTTCCATCTGCCTTTGATGGCCTGTGGACTAGTGAGTAGGTTTTTGTTCTTCCTTTTGCCTGTGATGTCCTTTGAGCTGGTTAGCAGGTTTTTGATCCTTCCATCTGCCTTTTATGTTCTGTGGGCTGGTTGACCGGGATGTTGGTCCTATCATCTGCCTTTGATGTCCTGTGGACTGGTGAGCAGGTTGTTGCTCCTTCCATCTTCCTATGATGTCCTGTGGACTGCTGAACAGGTTATTGCTCCTTTCATCTGCCTTTGATGTCCATTGGGCTGGTGAGCAGGATGTTGTGCCTTCCATCTGCCTTTGATGTCCTTTGGACTGGTGAGCAGGTTGTTGCTCCTTTCATCTGCTTTTGATGTCCTGTGGACTGATGAACAGATTGCCTTTGATGTCCTGTGGACTGGTGAGTAGGTTTTTGTTCCTTCCCTTTGCCTGTCATGTCCTGTGAGCTGGTTAGCAGGTTTTTGATCATTCCATCTGCCTTTCATGTCCCGTGGGCTGCTTAACCAGAATGTTACTACTACAATCTGCCTTTGATGTCCTGTGGACTGGTGAGCAGGTTGTTTCTCCTTCCATCTTCCTATGATGTCATGTGGACTGCTGAACAGGTTAATGCTCCTTACATCTGCCTTTGATGTCCATTGGGCTGGTGAGCAGGATGTTGCTTCTTCCATCTATCTTTGATGTCCTGTGAAATGGTGAGCAGGTTGTTACTCCTTCCATCTGCCTTTCATGTTCTCTGGGCAGGTAAGCATGTTGTTGCTCCATCCATCTGCCTTTGATGTCCTTTGGTCTGTTGAGCTGGTTGTTGCTACTTCCATCTGCCTTTGATATCCTGTGGACTGGAAGCATGTTGTTGATCCTTCCATATGCCTTTGATGTCCTGTGTACTGATGAACAGGTTGTTGCTCCTTCCATCTGCCTTTGACATCCTGTGGACTGGTGAGAAATTTGTCGCTCCTTTCATCTGCCTTTCATGTCCTCTTGTCTGGAGAGCTGGTTGTTGCCCCTTCCATCTGCCTTTTATGTCCTGTGGACTAGTGAGTAGGTTTTTGTTCCTTCCCTTTGCCTGTGATGTTCTGTGAGCTGGTTAGCCGGTTTTTGATCCTTCCATCTGACTTTCATGTCCTGTGGGCTGATTGACCAGGTTGTTGCTCCTACCATCTGCGTTTGATGTTCTGTGGACTGGTGAGCAGGTTGTTGCTCCTTGCATCTACCTTTGATGTTTTATGGACTGGTGAGCAGATTGTTGATCCTTTCATCTGCCTTTGATGATCTGTTGGCTGGTGAGCAGGTTGTTGCTCCTTCCATCTGTCTTTAAAGTCCTGAGGACTGGTGAGCAGGTTGCTGCTCGTTCCACCTTCCTTTGATTTCCTGTGGGCTTGTGAGCAAGTTGTTGCTCCTTCCATCTGCCTTAGAAGTCCTGTGGACTGGTGAGCAGGTTGTTGCTCCTTCCATCTGCCTTTGATATCCTGGGGACTGGTGAGCAGGTTGTTGCTCCTTTCATCTGCCTTTGATGTCCTGTGGACTGGTGAGCAGGTTGATTCCCCTTCCATCTGCCTTTAATGTCCTGTGGACTGGTGAACAGGTTGTTGCTCCTTCTATCTGCCTTTGATGTCCTCTGGACTGGTGAGCAAGTTGTTGCTCCTTCCATCTTCCGTTGATGTCCTGTAGGCTAGTGAGCAGGTTGTTGCTCCTTCCATCTTTCTTGGATGTCCTGTGGACTGGTGAGCAGGTTGTTGCTCTTTTCATCTGCCTTAGATGTCCTGTTAACTGGTGAGCAGGTTGTTGCTCCTTCCATATGCCTTCTATGTCCTGTGAACTGGTGAGCAGATTATTTCTCCTTCCATCTGCCTCTGATGTCCTGTGGACTGGGGAGCAGGTTGTTGCTCCTACCATCTGCCTTTAATGTTTTGTGGAATGGTGAGCAGGTTGTTTCTTCATCTGCCATTGATGTTCTCTGGACTGGTGAGCAGGTTGTTGCTGCTTCCTTCTGCTTTTGATGTCCTGAAGGCTAGTGAACAGGTTGTTGCTCCTTCCATCTGCCTTTGCTGTCCTGTGGACTGGTGACCAGGTCGTTGCTCCTTTCATCTGCCTTTGATGTCCTGTTAACTGGTGAGCAGGTTGTTGCTCCTTCCATATGCCTTTTATGTCCTATGGACTGGAGAGCAGGTTGTTTCTCCTTCCATCTGCCTTTGATGTCCTGCGGACTGGTGAGCAGGTTGTTGCTTCTACCATCTGCCTTTGTTCTTTTGTGGAATGGTGAGCAGGTTGTTTCTCCATCTACCATTGATGTTCTCTGGACTGGTGAGCAGATTGTTGCTCCTTCCATATGCCTTTGATGTCCTTTTGGCTGTTGAGCAGTTTGTTCCTCCTTCCATCTGGCTTTTATGTCCTTTGGAATGGTGAGCAGGCTGTTTCTCCTTCCATCTGCCTTTGATGTCCTGTGGACTTGTGGGCAGGTTGTTCCTCCTTCCATCTACCTTTGATGTCCTGTGATCTGGTGAGCAAGTTGTTGCTCTGCTCCTTCCATCTGCCATTGATGTCCTGTGGATTTGTGAGCAGGTGGTTACTCCTTTCATCTACCTTTGATTTCATGTGGACTGGTGAGCAGGTTATTGCTCCTTCCATCTGCCTTTGATGTACTCTGTGCTGGTGGGCAGGTTGTTACTCCTTCCATCTTCCTTTGATGTCCTGTGGACTGGTGACCAAGTTGTTACTCCTTCCATCTGCCTTTAATATCCTATGAGCAGGTTGTTGCTCGTTCCATGTGTCTTTGATTTCCTGTGGGCTGTTGACCAGGTTGTTACTCCTTCCATCTGCCTTTGATGTCCTGTTAGCTGGTGACCAGTTTGTTGCTCCTTCCATCTGCCCTTGATGTCCTCTGGACTGTTGAGCAGATTGTTGATCCTTTCATCTGCCTTTGATGATCTGTGGACTGGTGAGCAGGTTGTTGCTCCTTCCATCTGCCTTTGACGTCCTGAGGACTGGTGAGTAGGTTGCTGCTCGTTCCACCTTCCTTTGATGTCCTGTGGGCTTGTGAGCAAGTTGTTGCTCCTTCCATCTGCCTTAAATGCCCTGTGGACTGGTGAGCAGGTTGTTGCTCCTTCTATCCACCTTTGATATCCTGTGGACTGGTGAGCAGGTTGTTGCTCCTTTCATCTGCCTTTGATGTCCTGTGGACTGGTGAGCAGGTTGTTGCTCCTTCCATCTGCCTTTGATGTCCTGTGGACTGGTGAGCAAGTTGTTGCTCCTTCTATCTTCCCTTGATGTCCTGCAGGCTGGTGAGCAGGTTGTTGCTCCTTCCATCTGCCTTTGATGTCCTGTGGACTGTTGAGCAGGTTGTTGCTCCTTTCATCTGCCTTTGATGTCCTGTTAACTGGTGAGCAGGTTGTTGCTCCTTCCATATGCCTTTTATGTCCTGTGGACTGGTGAGCAGGTTGTTGCTCCTACCATCTGCCTTTGATGTTTTGTGGAATGGTGAGCAGGTTGTTTCTCCATCTGCCATTGATGTTCTCTGGTCTGGTGAGCAGGTTGTTGCTGCTTCCTTCTGCCTTTGATGTCCTATTGGCTGTTGAGCAGTTTGTTGCTTCTTCCATCTGCACTTGATGTCCTTTGGGCTGTAGACCAGGTTGTTGATCTTTCCATCTGCCTTTGATGTCTTGTGAACTTGTGAGCCAAGCTGTTGCTCCTTCCATCTGCCTTTGTTGTCCTGTGAACTGTTGAGCAGGTTGTTGCTTTGCTCCTTCCATCTGCCATTGATGTCCTGTGGATTGGTGAGCAGGTTGTTACTCCTTCCATCTATCTTTGATTTCGTGTGGACTGGTGAGCAGGTTGTTGCTCCTTCCCTCTGCCTTTGATGTACTCTGTGCTGGTGAGTAGGTTGTTGCTCCTTACATCTGCCTTTGATGTCCTGTTAGCTGGTGACCAGTTTGTTGCTCCTTCCATCTGCCCTTGATGTCCTGTGGACTGGTGAGCAGATTGTTGATCCTTTCATCTGCCTTTGATGATCTGTGGACTGGTGAGCAGGTTGTTGCTCCTTCCATCTGCCTTTGAAGTCCTGAGGACTGGTGAGTAGGTTGCTGCTCGTTCCACCTTCCTTTGATGTCCTGTGGGCTTGTGAGCAAGTTGTTGCTCCTTCCTTCTGCCTTAAATGTCCTGTGGACTGGTGAGAAGGTTGTTGCTCCTTCCATCTGCATTTGATATCCTGTGGACTGGTGAGCAGGTTGTTGCTCCTTTCCTCTGCCTTTGATGTCCTGTAGACTGGTGAGCAGGTTGTTGCTCTTTCCATCCGCCTTTGATGTCCTGTGGACTGGTGAGCAAGTTGTTGCTCCTTCCATCTTTCTTTGATGTCCTGTAGGCTAGTGAGCAGGTTGTTGCTCCTTCCATTTGCCTTTGATGTCCTGTGGACTGTTGAGCAGGTTGTTGCTCCTTTCATCTGCCTTTGATGTCCCATTAACTGGTGAGCAGGTTGTTGCTCCTTCCATATGCCTTTTATGTCCTGTGGACTGGTGAACAGTTTGTTTCTCCTTCCATCTACCTTTGATGTTTTGTGGAATGGTGAGCATGTTGTTTTTCCATCTGCCATTGATGTTCTCTGGTCTGGTGAGCAGTTTGTTGCTTCTTCCACCTGCCCTTGACGTCCTGTGGGCTGTCGACCAGGTTGTTGATCTTTCCATCTACCTTTGATGTCTTTTGGACTTGTGAGCAAGTTGTTGCTCCTTCCATCTGCCTTTGATGTCCTGTGAACTGTTGAGCAGTTTGTTGCTCTGCTCCTTCCATCTGCCATTGATGTCCTGTGGACTGGTGAACAGGTTGTTACTCTTTCCATCTACCTTTGATTTCATGTGGACGGTGAGCAGGTTGTTACTCCTTCCATCTGCCTTTGATGTACTCTGGGCTGGTGAGCAGGTTGTTGCTCCTTCCTTCTGCCTTTGATGTCTTGTGGAATGGTGAGCAGGTTGTTACTCCTTCCATCTACCTTTGATATCCTTTGGACTGGTGAGCAGGTTGTTGCTCCTTCCATGTGCCTTTGATTTCCTGTGGGCTGTTGACCAGGTTGTTACTCCTTCCATCTGCCTTTGATGTCCTGCGGAATGCTGAACAGGTTGTTACTCCTTCCATCTTTGATATCCTTTGGACTGGTGAGCAGATTGTTGCTCCTTCCATCTGTCTTTGATGTCCTGTGGACTGGTGACCAGGTCGTTGCTCCTTCCATCTGCCTTTGATGTCCTGTGGGCTGTTGAGCAGATTGTTTCTCTTTGCATCTGCTTTTGATGTCCTGTCAACTGGTTAGCAGGTTTTTGCTACTTCCATCTGCCTTTCGTGCTGCTGGTGAGCAGGTTGTTGCTCCTTCCATCTGCCTTTGATGTCCTGTTGACTTTTGAAGAGGTTGTTGCTCATTCCATCTGCCTTTGATGTCTTGAGGACTGGTGAGCAGGTTGTTGCTCATTCCATCTGCCTTTTAAGTCCTCTGGTCTGTTGAGCATGTTGTTGCTCCTTCCATCTGCTTTTGATGTCCTCTGGACTAGTGAGCAATTTGTTGCTCCTTGCATCTACCCTTGATGTTCTGTGGAATTGTGAGCAGGTTGTTGCTCCTTCCATTTGCCTTTGATGTCCTGTGGTGTGTAGGTTGTTGCTCCTTCCATTTGCCTTTGATATCCCATGGACTGGTGAGCAGGTTATTGATCCATCTGTCTGCCTTTGATGCCCTCTGAACTGTTGAGCAGGTTGTTGCTCCTTCCATCTGCCTTTGTTGTCCCATTGGCTGGTGAGCAGGTTGTTTTTCCTTCCATCTGCCTTTGATGTCCTGTGGTCTGGTGAGCAGGTTGTTGCTCCTTCCATCTGCCTTTGATGTCATGTGGACTGGTTAGCTGGTTGTTGCTCCTTCCATCTGACTTTGATGTCCTGTGGACTGGTGAGCAGGTTGTTGCTCCTTCCATCTGTCTTTGATGGCCTGTGGAATGGTGATCAGGTTGTTGCTAGCATTCCTTATGAAGCGTGTTTGACTGTTTTCTTTATCTTAATGTATTTGCCTTTCATCTTAATATCTAATTTCTTCATGCCATCCTTTGAGTCACTTTCCAAAAGCTTATAGAGTGCCTTTGATGCCTTGTTCTTGTCTTTTGCAATTCTTCTCTTAACTTCTTTTTTTAGCCAAGCAGTACTACTTCTTTGCCTGGTCCATCTTTTCTATATCCCACTTTTTCCTGCAGTCATTCTTTCCTTTGATGACTTTCTGAACTTCTGTATTCTGCCACCACCTCTCCTTATGTACCTTATTTCCATACCTGAATCTGCCACACATCTGATGTCCTTTGAATCAGCCCCATATCTGATGTCCTTCTGTTTCACTGTTGCAGTATTCTTAACATGGGGAATCCCCTGTTAATGGCGGCCTGACATCCAGCTAGTATATATATGCCTAGCTCCTTTGATAGCTTTTTGCATGCTCAAGGGCATTCAAGTCTTTCCTTATTAGATGACCTGCATATTCAAGCCACAGCACCTTTAGTGGGCATTCACTCTGTTGGAAAGGGTGAGGTTCAGTGTTAATTTTCAAGAGTCTTTCTGTACCTGTCATGGGATTATGTTTCCCTAGGATGCAGGATCTAGCCTGTTCCTGTGCTAGCATCCCTGTCTCCTCCAAAGGCTTTGATTTTGATCTCCTTTTTTTCAGTCTCTTCTTCCTCCAGCCTTGATTTCAGCTTGGGAATTTCTGAGGGTTCTGGCATTCATGGCTTCCTCTATCCTTATGCTTCCCTTCACCAGATTGCACATGAGAAAGCTTCAGTGGTATCTAAAGTCAGTTTGTCTTTGATATTCCCATCCTCTAGAGTTTTCCATTCCTCTTCTTCCATGCTTCAAGTTGGAATTTCATTGGTGGAGTCACCAACTGACTTTGAATACAGGGATACCCTTTCAACACCCACTTACCTCTCAGGAGCTCTTCACAGACATCTCAGATGGGGGTTGAGGGGCTTCCTTCAGAAACCTAAAGGTGCAGGGCCTCTGGTCTCCTCAGCAACAGAAGGAGCACATCAATATCAAGGAGATGCGAGCTCTTCTGTTGGCTTTAACTGCTTTCCACCCTCTGTTTTCTCCAGGGCCCCTAAACATCTTTACAAACAACACCACAGTGATGTGGTACATCAACAAATAAGGAGAGACAAGGTCCTATCTTTTTTGCAGATTAGCACTTCAGGTTTAGGAGCTAGCTATTCAGGTAGTCTACATTCTTCCAAGTCAGACTTTTGTGGCAGAATCCTTGAGCAGGTCCATAAAGCAATCTCAGAAGTGGATGCTTCACAGGGATGTGTTTCTGGACATTATCCACCAGTGGGGTATTCCTCAAGTAGATCTTTTTGCCTCCACTCTGAACAGGCAACTTCCTCAAATTTGTGCCAGGAATCTGTGTCCTCTGGGCTGGAATGTAGATGCCCTATCTTTTTCTAGGATGAGGAAGTTTCTTTATGCACTTTCCCCCTTCCTCTCATTCCAAAAGCCCTGTGCAAGATAAAACAAGATGGTCCCAAAATCTTGCTGTTGGCTCCCTTTTGGCTCAGACAGCATTGGTTCCCTCTTCTTCTGCATTTAACCAAGGGAAATCATCACAAGTTAGCTCACAGGGTGGATCTTCTCTCACAAGACAAGGGATCTCTCATCCATCCCCACCTGTCCACTATTCAGCAGACTTTGTGGGTGATAGGTGCCTATAGGGAGTCAAAATCCTTTTTTCAGAGGATGTACCTCTGGTTCTAAGAGGCCAGAAAACCCAATACTAGGAAATCCTACTTGTCCAAATGGAAGAGTTTTTCTGTTTGGTGTCTTTCTCGTAAGCTGGGCCCACTTACTGTGGCTGTTCTTTTGGTTCTCTTTTATTTGTGTGAATTGCTCAATGCTGGCTTAAAGCCCACCTCTAAGTTATTTCTGCTTATTTGCCTTTAGCTCCTCCTTTGGCCTCTAGGTTTGAGGCCAAACAATTTCTTAAAGGAGTCCATCATATTAGACCTCCCAGGAAGCCTGTCTCTTCCTTCCTGGGATCTTAATTTTGTTTTGGAGAAATTGACCCAGGCTCCGTTTGAGCCTGCAGCTTCAACTTTCCTTACAGCACTGTTCTTGAAAGACTGTTTTTTATTGTTATCCCCCTTATTTCTGCCAGATGGAGGTCTGAGCTTCAAGCCCTTATGCCTGTTCCTCCTTTTTAACTTTTTCATAAGGACAGTGACCCTTCATACTAACCCTTCTTTTATACCTAAGGTGTAAATGAGCTGTCTCTTAATCAATATGTTCATTTGCCCATTTTTTTCCCCTTCTCTACAGTCCACTAGTGAGAAGGCATTGCACACTCTAAATGTGCATAGACAACTCAGATTTTATTTGGACAAAACTAAAGCTTTTCAAAAATCTGATCAGCTTTTTGTTTCTTTTCATGCTAGATCATTAGGTTTGGCAGTTTCTAAGCAGATCATTTCCTACTGGATTTCTAAATCAATTTCTTTTTGTGATTCTTATCATAGCAAGAACCTTCCTTCTACAGTCTAGGCTCACTCTGCTAGGACTATGGCTTCTTATGTTGATTTTTTCAAGGGTTTGGAAACTAATTCTATCCTTAAGGCAGCTATTTGGATTTCTGTGCATACCTTCACCAAGTACAAGTTGGATGTCATATTGAGGGCTAGAGCTGGTTTTGCTAGGGCCATTCTTCATGGGTTCCTAGAAGGCTTTGGTGGCCCTTTTTCCTCCATCTCTTCTTGCTGAGCTTTTGCACCCTCCCTTATGCCACGAATACTGCAACAGTGAAATGGAAGGACCTGGTATAGTTGTGTAAATCTTACCACGATGGTAGATGTTCTTCTCTTCACTGTTGCAGTACTCACTCCCTCCCCCTGGTCTTTTGTCCCTTTAGCTGTGTATGTTACCCTCTGTTATCCAAGGGCTGGTGTGCCTCCTGGGGCTCTCACTTCTGCAGATGATACATCTGGGTGTCACCTTCATGTCCTATGCCCAGTGCAGCAGGCATACATGTGACATACATTATATCCTTAACAACCTAAAGGGTTTGCTATATTGGCCAGACATTGAGCTACCCTTGACAGGGGATCACTCATGTTAAGAATACTGCAACAGTGAAGAGGACATCTATCGTAATGGTAAGATTTTATACAACTGTACTTTCTGTAGTCCTCACACACACTATTTTGAGGTGCTGACATTATTGTTCAACTCCACCTACAGTATTTCCTCATCTTCTTGAGATGCTAGAGCCTTGGGTAATTTCTTGAACTGTTGTAATTTCTCTCCAGTCAACTTCCAGGTATCAACCTGGTCTCTGTTGACCTTAGATCTTTCTCTATTGCCTGCAACTGATTGCGGCAACCAGTGGTTTATGCTGTGGTCTGACTGTTTCACTGGAGATGACTTTGTAATCACTGATTCTACCCCAGTACCCTTTCCTTACTAGGAGGAAGTCTACTTAACTTGCATGTTGACCACTCTTGTATGTGATCATGTGACTGTCTCTATTGCTGATCTATGTGTTGGTCACTATCCAGCCATTTGCCAGACAAAAGTCTAAAATGATATTGCTTTCTTTATTCATATGCTGCCCCATCCATCTGGACCCAGGCAGTCCTCATATCCTATTCTGTCTGTCCCGATATGTGCATTCAGGTCAGCCATTAGCAACACCGATTCATGTTGTCCTGCTTTATCTAGTAGGACCTGCAAGTGCTGTCTGAATGCACTCTTTTCCTCACTATCACAACCCTGCTGTGGAATATAGAATGTGATTATGAATACTGCCCTATCATTATACTGGAGTCTGTTTGCCGTGAGTCTGTCACCAATTCTGACAACATTCCTCACTGTGTCTTGAAGTCTCTCCCTCACCACAATTTGCACACCATTTCTAGCCTATCCTCCTCCTGAATAGTAGACTATGGATCCAAAGCTAAGTAGCTTTGCTTCACTGCCTTTCCATCTTGTCTCCAGGATACATAGGATGTCTACCCTCTTCTTTACCATATTGTCATCCTCTTCCAAGATCCATCCTGTCAGTGAACCTACAGTGAGTGTAGCAGTTCTTAGTTCATGTTTGTCAGGTGGATTCATTTTACTTCTATCTTTTGCTAAACAGAGGTATCCCAAGCTGAGCAACTGGACATTAGTGGTTAGTTGGGCTTTATGGCAGACACAAACTGGCCAATAGGGGTTCATACACCCCTCCCACCATTTGATGACATTAGTCTACTTGACAGAAACATTTAGAGCCATATTTCTTTACACCGTCAAGTGCCTAGCCCTGCCATAGCATGTACTATGTGATCTGTGTTCTCTTCTCTTGAGGATACTGCATACCACAGTAGATGCCCCAAGCAGTTGGTCTATAGAACTCTTCACCCTATAGGGTACCAACTAGGGTCTGTACTCCTGCCCAGAACTCCAATCTTGGGTGAGTTTTAGATGGAAATACTCAGCATGTTTTTGGGTGGTGGGAGGGAACCCTACAGAAACACAGGAAGAACTTGCAAACTCCATACAGGCATTGGCCAAAGGGCATAACCAAACCTTGTACCTTGTGCATGGGAGTTGAAGATCCTAACCTTTATGCCAACAGAACATTGGTTCATAGATATAGACATCATGTCCTCTGCAAACCTTCTCAAAGCTCTATTTCTGCACTCTGTTTCCTGCAGACTGTTGACAGGCAAATTATAGCTGGCATATAAGGCATCCTTGGATCCCAATCTGATGGACCTCTTGCATATCAACTGAACAGATAACATCAAATTACTTACTGTAAGCTTGTAACACAAATAGGACACATTGGAGGGATAGGATGTATCTCATCCATGGAAGCAGAGCTCTACCCTAACCCTATTCAAGAGAAACCAGGAAAGAGAAAGCCTGTAAATCATGTCCTAGCTTACATACAGCCCTTAAAATAACCCCTAAGGCATGTAAGCTTGTGAGAACCAATAAAGATGCTTGGCTAGGCATATAACAGCCTCAGTGATTGTTTACCTTGTATATTCTTATGAACCTATGAACCTATTTTACAGTTGGAACTACACTAAGAACATACATTGAGTGATAGTGAGAATTAAACATTAATTTGACTGCCACCTCAGGAATTCGAGTTAATAAAGAAAACAGATTTCCTCCACATTTTATCACTTATGTGAATATTTTATACCAGAATCCATTTGCAAGAGTAAAATAAGACAGACATATACACTTTCATTTTGAATGTCAAATGGTACACAATAGGACTATCCTCTGTTCCCTTATCAGCCTGTTAGATTGCAAAAATCTCTATTCCATAACACATGGCACAGACAGAGAATAGATGGTTGTTGATTTTCTGCTGATATGGTATAACATCATCTTTCTCTAACACCACTGCACTCTCAAATGCTCCCCCACCCTCTCTCCCCAGCACTCCACCTGGCACCGCCACTACTCCCACATCTCCATTTACTAACTCTTCTCCCTCCACATTTTCTCCTACTCTAACTACTTCATTATCTTCATCTGCCCCTAACCCCCCCCACACACTCTCCCTCTTTCTCATTAAAACCTATACCCACTTCCACTATAAAGAAACTCCTTCTGAAACTGAAGCCATGTACTAATGCTCCTGATAACATCCCTTCTTACTTTCTTAGCATAGCTGCTGATGCAATTGCCTACCCTACTGGCATTTTAATCAACCGCTCTATCCTAGAAAGTACAGTACCCCAAATTTGGAAAAAGGCCTACATCATCCCTTTGCACAAAGGGGGCAACAATAACAATGTTACTAATTTTCACCCCATTGCTATCCTGTCTCCCATCTCTAAAATCTTAGAAAAATGTATTCATCTTCAACTCTTTCCTTACCTTTTAGAAAATCACCTACTAACTCCCACACAACATGGATTCAGGCCTAATCACAGCACTATGACTGCCCTCCTCTCCTTCCTTCAAACTGTTAACAAAGCACGCGACTCTGGCCAAATTGTTTCTACCCTACTACTCGACCTCTCTAAGGCCTTTGACACTATCTCTCATAACCTGCTACTAACCAAACTCTCAAGACTTAACCTATCTCCCTCCTCCTTGAACTGGTTCTCCAACTACTTATCTAACAGATATCAAGCAGTAATGTGGAAAAAGGCCACTTCCTCATTTCTAAACACCCCTACTGGGGTACCCCAGGGGTCCATACTGGGTCCCCTTCTCTTTAATATATTTATAAATGATTTCTGCAACTCTATCCCATTCTCAAACATCATCCAATACGCATATGATTCCTCTATTATATGCTCTGCCTCTTCTATCCCCACTCCTAAAACTGACCCAAGAAGCTTTCACAACCACTGAGCAGTGGATGAAAAGAAATCACCTTGCTCTCAATGCCTCCAAAACCAAATTAATGCTATTTTCCCCCTCTAAAGCTGTCTCCATCGACACAAACACATTCTCTATCACTAGTCAAAATAATTCACCTCTGGAACTAGTGTCAGAGACCAAGCTACTTGGGGTCCAAATTGATAACCAACTCAAATTTAACTCTCACCTACAGCTAAATATCAAAAAAAACCCACCAAAAACTTGGTATGCTGTACCGTAAAATAAATACCTCACACCTGCTGCCAAAATC
The DNA here is from genome assembly GCF_019279795.1 of Protopterus annectens. Taxonomy (NCBI): domain Eukaryota; kingdom Metazoa; phylum Chordata; order Ceratodontiformes; family Protopteridae; genus Protopterus; species Protopterus annectens. Next base: position 1,007,439,286 of record NC_056733.1, on the reverse strand, counting down.
ACTCTCTCTACTTCATTTCTTATCCCCTCCCTTCTGTATGGAGCCCCACTCCTAACTAATCTGCAGTCCTCCCTAAAAACCCAACTTTCCTCTTGCTATAACAAAATCGCCAAGTTCGCTACCAACCACAAGTCCTCCTCACACCACTGTTCCTCTCTCCATATACTAAAACGGCTAGAGCTTCCCAACTATCTCACATACACTCAACTTACTCTTGCTCAAAAACTCATTTTCAACTCCTCTCTCTGTCCCTCCCTTTCATCAGCTTTTAAAATGCACCTTCCTGATAGAATATTGAGGTCCAACAATCAAAATCTATTAGAAATCTATAAACCCACTCGACCCCCAGGGAAAAATATTCTATCTTTTGTCCTTGCCCGCCTTTGGAACTCTCTACCATCATCCATCCACACCACCCCCAACCACTTTATTTTTAAAAGATCTCTTCATTCCCAACTAGTATCCAAGTGGGAATGCTCTTGCTCCCACCCCACATAGCTAATTTACTTGCAATTGCCATCTTCCTTCTTTGCCTTGATTCCTCGTGCATTCTTCCTGATTATTTACCCATAACTAATATACATTATCATTTCATATTATAGGGAAAACTGCACTAGGCCTCACCTCCTAAGTGCTTCCTTCATAAATTTCTGTTATTTCACAAAAGTTTCATTCAGTATTTCAGAATATGATACAAACTCAAAATATTTTTTCATGCAATATTCTTTACTATCTATAATCTATTAATTTTATCAATTGTTCTTTCATAGATATTTCTTCTGTATTTACTTGAAATTGTTTTCTGGTGTCAAAATATTTTGTATTATTATATAATTTGTAATTTGTTATAGTTTTGTATAACTAGTATGAATTACTTTTTTGTAACATACTTAGTTCTAGAGCTTTTCTCCCCAGGACACCATTGAAAACGGGTTCTTTGGCCCAATGGACTATCCTGGTAAACCAACTGCAAATAAATAAATAAATAAAATAAAATAAAGTGCCTATGTATGTATATGATATGCTGCTGATAGAAAATCATTTCAAGCAATCAGTGAAAGTGACAGTAAAAGTTGCAAAGAGGTACAGCACTTGTTCAAACTATAAGTACACTGCACTAAATCAGTATTTTATTTCCTCAGCAACATTACTACCAAATCTACTATATCAGAACTATGGTGAGATAATTCAGATCAGGGGTGTCTGAGGATCAGGATATCTTGCAAAGTAGCTCTTATGGCAAAAATAACAATAAGATGAGGGGTAACATTCATCTAAATTTAGCCATATGAGGGACACTGACTTTCTTTTCATAGGTCTGTTTTGGTAAAAATAAATGAATGAATGCTGTCCCTCAGATTTTTCACCCTTTAGATATCCTTCTGGTGTTGTTTTACCACAACTGGTTCATGTCCTTGAAGGTTTTCTTTCTCAGAATCCTTGTAGAATAATAAGACACCAAGAACTGGTTATAATATCTTAAATCTTATCTACCTCTGAAAGATCATGGGTTTGCAACAAATTTAACTGATTTATGGACTGGTTTGTGTGTGTGTGTGTGTGTGTGTGTGTGTGTGTGTGTGTGTGTGTGTGTGTGTGTGTGTGTGCACGTGTGTGCGCGCGCGTGCGTGTGTGTGTGTGTGTGTGTGTGTGTGTGTGTGCGTGTGTGTGCGTGTGTGTGTGTGTGTGTGTGTGTGTGTGTGTGTGTGTGTGTGTGTGTGTGTGTGCATGTGTGTGTTTGGATTAATTATATGGAGAGTAAACAGATGTTTTCTTCTGTATTAGTACCTCCTTGGTCTCAAGGTGATAATGCTGATGTCAGAAATTCTGGGCTGGTCTGAATAATGTGCTTCACCCCAGTAAAACATCTACCCCTATCCCAGCTGCTACTAGTGACAAATCCACTGAGGATGTCTCAAACAGTTTTAACCATTTCTTTACTGAGACAATTCAAGCTGTAGCTTGCCAATTACCTCCTAGCTCTTCCAACCCTGATAGTGCCACCCATTTAAACTTACTCTCTTTCAGTTTCCAACCAGTGTCCCCTTCATGTATTTGCAACTTAATCAAAAAACTATAGCCCACCACACTCTCCGCTGACCAACTCCCTGCCAAATACCTTCAAAAATCAGCTGATGCTATTGCCTATCCAGTCTCTATACTAATTAATCGTACCATAGCTGAGGCTAAAATTCCCACCATTTGGAAAACATCCTATGTAATCCCACTACATAAAGGAGGTTCCTTCACTGAATTCTCCAATTATAGACCAATAGCCATACTTTCTCCACTTGCAAAGATCATGGAAAAATGTATACAAAAACAACTCATGCACCACCTAATCCAGAATCACCTCCTAGCCAATACCCAACATGGCTTCCATCCACACCACAGCACAACCTCCACCCTACTAGCTTTTACCAATACTATCAATAACAACCGTAACAATAATCAAATATCCTCGGCCCTCTTCTTGGATCTTTCCAAGGCATTTGACATGGTGGATCATCAACTGTTGATACACATCCTGCAGACTTATAGACTCAATAGGTTCATAGGGTCATAGGTTCATACTAGGCTATCTGCCCAAGGGCATTTATAAGCCTAGCCCATAGTTATGTGACTTTCGTCACCCCTTTAGTTTGAAGAAAACTATGCCTATTATTTTGCTGTGCCTCTGTTAAGCAGTGACACTGAAGTAATCCCCGGGGTATATCTGCGATCTCCCATCCATTGGTCAAGATTCCTCTTGAACAAAGCCAGCGAGGTGCTCTGCCTCACATGTACCGGGATCTTGTTCCACAGCATAGGGAGTCTCTGGGTGATGAATCTGTCCCTCCAGCACGTTCTATTAATAACCGTGTCAAGGTTTAAGTCTCCTGCCCTTGTGGTTCTGAGGGATCTAGATTTTTTGAGGTGAAGCATATTCATCAAATCTGGGTTTGACATGGCCTTATATGTCAGGCACAGGTCACCTCTGAGCAAGCGGTATGCGACTGAATAGAGCTGGAGTTCTTTCAGTCGGGCAGCATAAGACATATTTTTGAGACCCTTTATCCTTTTGGTGAGGAACTTTTGGGGCCTTTCCAGCTGCTGCAGGTGTCGGGTCAGATACATTCCGAATGGGGCATTGTACTCAATCATAGGTCTAATGAGTGATGAGTACAGGGGGATGATGACCTCCCTTGATCTAGATGTGAATCCCTTCATGATCAGGTGGGCAATGTAGAAGGTTTTCCTAACTACTGTGGCAACATGAGTGTCAAACAAAAGGTTACTGTCAACCTGGGTCCCCAGATCCCTGATGACTTCTTCTGTGCTCAGTGGATTGCCACCTATATGGTAGCTAGGGGTAACTTTGTTTTTCCCGAAGGGTATGACTATGCATTTCTTGGCGTTTAACTTTAGGCCATGGCTCTGGCACCAGTTATCCGTTTCTGTGAGGCCCTTCTGAAGGAAATCTGTGTCAGATGTGTTTTCGACTATGGCGCCCAGTTTGCAGTCATCTGCAAACTTTGTTAGCCATAACCCTCCTGTGTTTGCTTGTACTTCAGAAAAGTAGATGCCGAACAAGAGTGGTCCCAGGACTGAGCCCTGTGGGACACCACTTGTGACAGGCTTTGAGTCTGACATGGCGCCAGCAACTCTGACCCTGTGGGTTCTGTCACTTAGCCAGTTTGCAACCCATCTTGGTTTAAATCCTATCTCAGTGGGAGGCAGCAGGCTGTTCTCTGGCAGAACAAGCTCTCCATCCTATTACCTACCACCCTTGGAGACCCACAAGGCTCCACACTTGGGCCCCTTCTCTTTTCCATCTTTATTAACAACCTACATACTGTCACCCCTAATGTTAATTGTATCCAATACGCTGATGACTCCACCCTGATTTGCTCAGCTACATCTCCTGCAGACTTGAGGTTTGCGACACAGTCCGCCTTTAATATTATAGAAAACTGGCTCTCTGAACGTGAAATGTTACTAAATCGCAAAAAAACTAAAATGCTGCTATTTTCACCCACACAAAGGTCTACAACTTTTACCTTCACCGTAAAAGCAAAAGATGGGACAATTATCTGCCCTGCCCTGTCCCTTCTACAAAACTACTAGGTGTCATTATTGATAACAACCAAAAATTTGACCTACATGTTAATCAAGTGATCAAGACCATCAATAAAAAACTTGGGTCACTATACAGAATAAAAGCCTTCGTAACCCCTCCAGCTAAGATTGTCATTGCCCGCTCACACCTACTTTCAACCCTACTATATGCTTCCCCCCTTCTCTCTAATCTAAATAAGTCTATACTTAACAGACTATCAGCATGTTACAATCACATTGCCAGGTTTGCTACTGGCCTGGCTTTTAGAACACACCACTGCACCAACCTTAAAAAACTTGAGTGGCTAGAACTTCCCAGTGTTATCCAATTTAACTTCTGCCAGCTGAAATTACATTGCTCTCCTCCCTAACTCAATTTAAAAGCAGACTCAAACAACATCTCGCTCTAAACTGGCTTTGCCACTGTAACAAACCTGGCTAACTCATACCTCATATGTAAATAAATTATTAGTCAATTTACTGTTAATCTTCTTTCTCTCCTGACTATATCCAGGGGTAACCCTTACAGGTGAAATTGTTTTTCTGTCTTTGTAAATATCACATCTGTAAAGTGTCTTTATTTTTATTTTAATTGTTGCTGTTTTTCTTGGAGCTTTTCTCCCCGGACCTCCGCTGAAAATGGACATAATTCCAGTCGGACTATCCTGGTCAACAAATATAAAATAAAATAAAAATAAAATAAATAAATAAAATGTGTGTAAGGATAGGACTAGCAGGGTATCTATCAGACATTTCTCTTTTCCAGCCCCAATCCAGTTGCCCCAGTGGCTGTAAGTATTGCCATCCTTCAGCATTTGGGATCATGCAGTTAACAAAACCTAAGGCAGATTTTGGCCAACCTGATTTACGTTGATGTTTACTCTTTATTGGGTGTTTTATACTTGCTTCAGGTATATTTGTCCAATTTCCTGGATCCCTTTTTAGTTATGACCAGTAAGAAAACGTGTTCTGCATTCATTTACAATGCTTGTTTATGTGATATGGAAAAATGCTGGAAGTGGAGATGTTTATAACGTATTAAACTAGTACCACATGTTTAAGGTTACCTTACACTTAAATTGAAAAGTCAGCAAAAGTCTTGGACTCGAAGGTTTACAAAGATTTTGTGTTCAATATGCTTTCCACAAGAAATTTGAAAAGTCATCTGTTTGTATGTAGTACAGTATACCAGCATGTTTCCTTCCTTTTGAAAACATTAATAAATATAATGAAGGAACAATTACAAAGATTTAGCATAATGATGCAGACTTTAAGAATACATATGAGTTAGGTAAAAAAAATCAGCAAGATGCTAAACTGAGAGCTACGTAAATGTGATTTCTAAAAAACTGAGTTACGGAAGGAATACTTAGTTAAGAGGTAATGTTTGCATGCCTTGACTAACAGCCAAGGTAGTACAGAATCTGACAGAAAATAATATCCAACTACAGTATTAAAGTTGAAGCTATAAAGAGTGTTATTTTCAATATGAAGAATTCTATTTATTTATTTTATTTATTTACCATTTGTTTACTGGGAAAGTCAGACTTGGAACAAAGCCAATTTTCAGCGGAATCCAGGGGAAAAAATGCTCCAGATGCATGTCTTATTAGCACAAAAAGTATAAATAAATAAAATGTGTGTAAGGATAGGACTAGCAGGGTATCTATCAGACATTTCTCTTTTCCAGCCCCAATCCAGTTTCCCCAGTGGCTCTAAGTATTGCCATCCTTCAGCATTTGGGATCATGCAGTTAACAAAACCTAAGGCAGATTTTGGCCAACCTGATTTACGTTGACGTTTACTCTTTATTGGGTGTTTTATACTTGCTTCAGGTATATTTGTCCAATTTCCTGGATCCCTTTTTAGTTATGACCAGTAAGAAAACGTGTTCTGCATTCATTTACAATGCTTGTTTATGTGATATGGAAAAATGCTGGAAGTGGAGATGTTTATAACGTATTAAACTAGTACCACATGTTTAAGGTTACCTTACACTTAAATTGAAAAGTCAGCAAAAGTCTTGGACTCGAAGGTTTACAAAGATTTTGTGTTCAATATGCTTTCCACAAGAAATTTGAAAAGTCATCTGTTTGTATGTAGTACAGTATACCAGCATGTTTCCTTCCTTTTGAAAACATTAATAAATATAATGAAGGAACAATTACAAAGATTTAGCATAATGATGCAGACTTTAAGAATACATATGAGTTAGGTAAAAAAAATCAGCAAGATGCTAAACTGAGAGCTACGTAAATGTGATTTCTAAAAAACTGAGTTACGGAAGGAATACTTAGTTAAGAGGTAATGTTTGCATGCCTTGACTAACAGCCAAGGTAGTACAGAATCTGACAGAAAATAGTATTCAACTACAGTATTAACGTTGAAGCTATAAAGAGTGTTATTTTCAATATGAAGAATTCGATTTATTTATTTTATTCATTTACCATTTGTTTACTGGGAAAGTCAGACTTGGAACAAAGCCAATTTTCAGCGGAACCCAGGGGAAAAAATGCTCCAGATGCATGCCTTATTAGCACAAAAAGTATTAGCTCTGTTACTTTCCTAGTTTTGCTAATAACGACAGCTATAATTTAAATTGAGCACTTGATGTCAGGCCTGATTTTAGGGAAGCCTAAAATAAACCGGACTTTCACATGCAGCTTCAGCAAACAATGCAGGCTGTTGGCAAACAATCCCTTCTGTTATAATGTTTTCATTAAAAAACATGATTATCTCACAAGGGTATCATATTTGTAGTTCAAGTAATTTGATATATGTGTCCAAATGTCATATTTGGTGTACTTTTTACATTGGAAAATTGGCCAACAAAATGTGCAGACATAAATGTACAACGAAGAAAAATAATATGTTGAATTTGCTGTATAGACCTAGTGCAGTTTGTCATAGTTTCAAAATGTTTATATATTACTTGCCTCAAAAAGTTTCACTAGGCTTAAGAAGAGGTGGTTTAGAAACTAAATTTGGTACCAAAAATTATTATTGGCAAATAAATTGGAAGCCACTAATGAAACAGACTTAAATGGTGTGTCATATATTAAGTGCATTAAAAAAGGTTGACTAAAACATTAAAGGATGGGGGGGGGGCTATCCTCACCACATAGCAATAATCACTACAAGCCAGTGTTGTAATCTTCCTGTCATAGCTGCATGTAATAGGGCTACAGATGCATCTGAAATAAATATTTTTAAAATTAACATTCTGTTCAGATGCATGAGTGGCTCCGTTATGAGAATTTAGATTGGAATTAAAAACACGAACTTGTATTAATTAGCACTACATGTCAGAGTTTACCTTTTCAGAATAGCCAGCCCCCGATGTATTATCAAACTCTTTCAGTGTCATAAAGTAGTATCTGACTGTACTTCCTCACCTATATTTTCATTATATTTATTGTAACGTTTGTGGGATGCTTAAGATTTTATGAGATTTTTTTTTGTGAAATTCAAAAATGCAACTTTTATGTAAGCTGACTAACCCGCTTAATAAATGTAAAAATAAAAAAAAAATAAGTAAATAAAATAATGACCATTGCATGGGTTTTAGTTAACTTCACTGATTTTTGTAACTGTTCAGTTTGTAACAATCTACTAAATGAAATATTCTTCTTTAAGGGTATTTTTAAATCATCACATTAATAGCACAGCCTTGGAATCAGCTGTAATCCTTGATATGTCTTAGTCTGTTATGTCACTTAACATTTCTGTATATTTTTGGAAATTAAATTGACAGTAAAATAGTACATTAATAATAATGGCATTATCTTTATGTTTTTAAGGGTGTAGTGCTGAAAATAAAATAATTGCTTGCTGGTTGAGTATATAGTTAGTCTCATTAACATAGGATGTTAAATTTCATGTAGCATGCTATGCTTACATTTTGTTGGTTGTAAAGAATTTTACATTTTAATTCTTTAAACTTATTTGTTAAAAGTGCAAGTGAATTGACCTATCTTGTACAATCTGTAGCCAAAACTTGCCACACGGTGGTAAAGAAAATTGCAAAACATATGTGATCGATTTAATATAGCAAGTCCGCAATAATACTTTGGGAGTTAGCAGATCATAATATTTGAAAAACAGCCATGTAGACACAAGCAGAAATATAAACTCAAGCTCAGCATAGGCAGAGAGTGAATGTCAATCTTGAATCCCAGGCAATAAAGATGTAAAAGAAATATCTTAGATTTAACCCATCACCCTGCTTTACGAACGTGATGAATAATGGGTAACATTTGTGCGAATCCAGTACTATCCAGTAAGAAACCGGACAGTAGTAGTAATTATCCCACTTATGTCAAAATTAATATCTCCAAGGGAATTTACTTTACATTTTCCAAGTAATGTTAGTAAAAGTTGGCTCATGCAGGATGAATTTAACAGCAAATTTGAGAGATTAAGAGGGCAAACTAAGATAAATATAGGTTAAGGACTCATGTAGAAAACATAAATTCCTTATTATCAAGAACAAACTTGAACTTCCATTTTCTATAGTTTATGTCTTCCCCTGTGTTGGTATGATACTGGAAAATATTTATATCACTTAGTGGGGCCCTACAATGCTAGATCAGGGTTTGCAGAAAACCCACAGGAACTAAAGTGGCAAACTCAATGAATTGGGGTCACAGTGAACTTGCCCCTAGTATTAAGACCAGAACTTGCAGAAATGTGGCTCTGCAAGTAAGAGAGGCAACACTTGTACCTTGTATAGAAGGTGGCATTAATAAATTGCAGTCTGGATACTCGTCTGAGTTAAAAATGCAGTCAGAATCTCACCTCATAGTGAACTGCCCTAAAATAGAATCACTACAATGCATGGGAGTAGTTCAAGTACAGTTTACATTAATTTGCTCAGACTGAAACTTTGTGCATGGGGTTCTAAGACTTGTGACACATTGTCATTAAACAGAGATTATGGGAGTAAAAAACAAGTTGAAATAAATTTCTAGAAAAAGGGGCTTACATTCTTATACTTCCTAGTCTAGTGATGTTTGCTGCAAGTTTTTTTTTTTTCTCTCTTTGGAATTAATTCAATGGTGCCTTAATGGATTAGTACAAGCTTGAGATTTTTTTATTTTTATTTTTATTTAACCATGTAAAGTTTCAGGTGCCTCCATCATCTCAATGTTTTTCTGTCAGCAATCACACTATAGAATCATTCAGTGTTCACAACAGGAAACATAAGTCAAATGGATGAAAACAGACAGCAAGAAAACCTTTCACAATTCTCTTCCTGAATCTGGTGCAATTCTCAGAATCATTGTGGGACATGGTCCTCTGTGCCCAATGAGAGGTAAATTTCTCAGCATTTTAAGTGTGGTATACTACTCAACATCTTTTGGGGGTGATACACTTAATCATCTATGTGCAGTAATGCCCTTAATGTTCAAGATGAGGTGTAATTCCTAATGGTTTGAATAGGGTGTGGTTCTCAGTGTTCTGGGGGTAAGATACTCATTGTCTTATGTGTAATATTGTCTTTGTGTTCTATGTGGAGGTGTAGATCACAGTGTTTCTGACAGGATGCGATCCCCATTATAACAGGCAAAATATGGTATTCGCTGTCTCATGTGGGGTGTCATCTCCAGTGTCCCAGGTGGATGTGCTCCTCAGTGTTTCAGGTTAGGTATGATTCTAAGTGCTCCAAGTAGGTTGCAGTATTTATGACCTTAAGTGTTGTATGGGATGTGAAATCCCAGGTTAGACGCTATCTTCAGTATCACAGACAGGATGCATTCCTTTGTATCTCAGGTAGTGTAACATGAGGAATCCTTGGTCTCTCAGATGAATACAGTTTTCATTGCCTCAGGTGTGAGGTCCTTAGTGTCTCTGATGAGTACAGTATTGCCTCAGGTGTGAGGTCCTTAGTGTCTCTGATGAGTGCAGTACTCCTTTCATGGATAGAATGTAGATGTCTGCTTCTCAGTCATATTGTAGTATTTAGTGTCCTAAGTGTTATGTCATACTCATTGTCACAGGAGGGTATAGCCCTTGGTATGCTGGATAAGGTCTGTGATCTTCACTGCATCAAGTGAGGTACAGTTGTCTTGAATTCCAGGTGTGGTATGGTTGTTAATGAGAAGGTAGGCATATAGTCTTGTATGTCCTAGATGGGCTAGGTAGGTATAGTGTCCTGTGTCCCTGTGGGTCATTCTGTCCTCAGAATCCCAGGGGGGTTCTGTTTGACAACATTCCAGGTGGGAGGTTATCTTTACCTTCCCAGGCAGGTTCCAGCTGTTGTGCCCCTTTTGGTTCTTAAGAGATATTGCTCACTAGCAGAAGTGGGCCATTCAAGGTAGCAGCCTTAGCAGACCTAGGCATATTTTTATTTATTTAACATTTGTTTAAAAGAAAAGTCTGACTTGGAATGAAGCCAGTTTTCAGCGGCTCCAGATGCATGTCTTTGTAATGTGGGGAGGAAACAGGAGCAGCTGGAGGAATCCCACATGAACACAGCGAGGACATGCAGACTCCACATAGAAGGCACCCAACTGAGAATTGAACCAGAGAACCTCTTGCTGTGAGGTTCCAACGCAACAGCTGCACCACTGCATCGTCCTAAAAGGTAGCTGGCCAGTACGGCAGCCAGTAATATGTTACTGCATTTTCTATTTTATTATATTGAGAAAATGTTTCATATAGGTAAAGCTGTAATCTGCCAAGATTTGTAAATACATGGCCTAGATATTAATCTCAAGTAGAATTTACATTCCCTTTGTAATTACTCTTATAAAATTGTAACCCAAAAGTAGAACAAAATAGACAAAAACTCCAAAAAATGGCAGCGTAGATCCCCTGGACTCGAGCCGTGAATCAGTTACAAAAAACTGTTTCCTTTTGTCACACAACTTTATTGGAAAACTGTCAGCACCACAAAGCACATCTAATACGAATGGTTAAGCGCTTTCATCTGCATACCAGATTTCTTCAGAACCATTTTCCTTAGTATGTCACTTCCTTCGGGGTCCTGATGTACTCCATCCCTGCCACGGCAGCAAATAAGCGCTATTTAATATTAAAATCTGCAGTTATTTTATATTGCTTATGCTAAGCATCCCGTAGTCTTTCTCTGGGGGTCAACAAAACAAAACTCCACCCCCATCTGCAGCAGCCATGATTCATCCAATCCTACTAATGGGGATTCACCCATCAGCCTCTAGGATAAGCAGTCACTCTGTGACAGTGACTGCTTATCCTAGAGGCTGATGGGTGAATCCCCATTAGTAGGATTGGATGAATCATGGCTGCTGCAGATGGGGGTGGAGTTTTGTTTTGTTGACCCCCAGAGAAAGACTACGGGATGCTTAGCATAAGCAATATAAAATAACTGCAGATTTTAATATTAAATAGCGCTTATTTGCTGCCGTGGCAGGGATGGAGTACATCAAGACCCCGAAGGAAGTGACATACTAAGGAAAATGGTTCTGAAGAAATCTGGTATGCAGATGAAAGCGCTTAACCATTCGTATTAGATGTGCTTTGTGGTGCTGACAGTTTTCCAATAAAGTTGTGTGACAAAAGGAAACAGTTTTTTGTAACTGATTCAAGGCTCGAGTCCAGGGGATCTACGCTGCCATTTTTTGGACTCTTATAAAATTAAAAAGGTTGTGTTTATAATTTTGTGATTCTCACTGCAGACCTGTACTATATCAGGAAGCCTTAATATAACAAGGACCACTTGAATAAAACTGCAAAGTAAAAAAGTAAAAATACAATAAAACAAAATAAAATAAAATTTTACTCTAATCTTAAGAAAGCAAGGCTGCAGATTTACATCTTTTTTTTACAGCAATAATCATAAATAAATTGTGTAAATAAAATGCTATCTCATTTAACAAGATTAAATAAGTAGTAACAATCAAGGAACCCTTTAATGTGCTCAGCCAGAAGTTAAACATAAAGAAAACGTCACACGCAGATATGGAAAATGTTTTACATGTTTCAAATGCTGTGTAGCCATGACACTGCATGAAAGCTAGGCTGTGTGCCTGATGTTACTTATAACTGATGGTCACCAGACTAGCATTCTTTTATTGTGCTGAGTTTTAAAGGTGTCATATATAACTCAAACTTTATAGACAGCAATCAGTGAAAGGCTACAAGTTAAAAATGCAGTAAGTTCAATGCTTTTGTTCATGGGTAGGGAGCCGGCAAATTTCTGCTGCAAAAATTGACATTAACAAGAGTAACAATGTGAGACGTTTGACCAGTTTAGAGTATGTTAAACATGGACTGCATGACTAGAAAATCTGGAATTGTATGTTTTTTTATTTGTTGTCCCTCGGCTTTAAAATGTATCTTCTAATTAAGGTTGAGGCATTAAATTATTTTGATGGCAGAATGAAATAATAACCATATCTGTTCTGCCATTTAAACCAGCTCAGGAGACAGTTACTCCAATGTGCAATTTCCCAGTATTTTAATTTCAGTCCATGGGACATTGATGCAAAATGTAAACATGTCTTTGCAGCTTTGCAATTCTATCGGCAGTTGGGCACTGATGTTGGTTTCATTTAATACAAAGGCAAATGCTTTGGAAAGGGAATCGGAGAGCTTATGACATGAGAACTGCAAAACATTTATGGTCACAGTAAAGGCCATACCATTTATTTTCATTTCCACATAAAGGAAATGCTAAATTGTCTGATTTGTGTATGGATTTTAAGTCTGAAGAAACACTGACTCAGATTTTGGCTTAACCACGGGCACTCATAAAATCGTCTAAGGCCAGCTTCAAGAGAAAAATTGCACAGGACACTAAGGATAATCACAAGGCTTTCTTTAGTTATGTTAGGAACCTGGGTGGGAATTCCCAGATATGCTCAGAATTAGTCCAAAATGACAAAAAATACACCAAACCCACAGACATTGCCAACATCCTAGCTGACAGGTTCAGCGCAAACTTCTCCTCCCCACCAAAAGGGCTAATATCTATCCCAGCAGAGTGCTGCCCCCTGACATCTCAGATCCTCAGGTAAGAGCTGCCCTCTCCAAAGCAAGAAACACAGCATCAATGGGACCAGACGGTGTCCCGGGCTGCGTCCTACATGAACTCCAAGAAGAGCTAAACCCAAACCTAAAACTACTGTTCAATCTCAGCCTTACTACAGGATATGTACCCAAAGAGTGGTGTACAGCAACAGTGGTCCCTCTCCACAAAGGTGGTTCCTCAACGGATCCTGGAAACTATTGCCCCATAAGTCTCACTAGCTTGGTCTGCAAAGCTATGGAAAGGATCATCATGGACCTTATAAATAAAGATATTGGGGACCTGCAGACACTGGATCCTACCCAGTTCGGCTTTGTTAAGGGCAGATCCTGCCTCTTGAACCTGGTCGATTTCTTTGAAACAGTCACCAAGGCTATTGACAAGGGGAAGGTGGTCCACACAGCCTACCTGGACCTCGCAAAAGCCTTTGATACAATACCCCACTCGGGCATTATAGATAAGCTCACCAGCTTAAATATAAACCCCTATGTCACTAGATGGGTTGCAAACTGGCTCAAGGACAGAACCCACATGGTTAGAATAGCTGGAGCCATGTCAGACTCCAAACCAGTTACAAGTGGCGTCCCACAAGGCTCAGTCCTGGGACCTCTCTTGTTCGGTATATATTTCTCGGAGGTACAGGCCAACATGGAAGGGCTGTGGCTGACCAAGTTCGCAGATGACTGCAAACTGGGCGCCATAATAGACTCTCCAGCCAACACAAACATCCTCCAAAAGGGCCTCATAGAAATAGACAACTGGTGCCAGAGCCATGGCCTCAAGCTAAATGCCAAAAAGTGTATAGTCATCCCCTTTGGCAAAAACAAAGTGCCCACAAATTACCACATAGGTGGTAATCCATTAAGTACAGAAGAAGTAATTATGGACCTGGGGACCCAAGTTGATAGCAATCTCTCATTTGACAACCACGTGGCCAAAGTGGTTATAAAAACATTTTATATAGCCCACCTAATCATGAAGGGATTCACATCTAGATCAGGGGAGGTCATCGTGCCTCTTTACTCAGCCCTCATCAGGCCCATAATTGAGTACAATGCCCCTTTTGGGATGTACCTTACCAGACACCTGCAGCAACTGGAAAGACCCCAAAAGTACCTCACCAAGAGGATCAAGGGGCTCAAACAGATACCGTATGCTGCCAGGTTAAAGAAACTCCAGCTCTACTCAGTGGCATACCGCCTGCTCAGAGGCGATCTGTGCCTGACGTATAAAGCCATGTCCAACCCGGAATTAATGGACATGCTGCACCTCAGAAAATCCAAATCCCAACGAGCTACGCGCTCGAGGGACTTGAACCTCAGCACTGAAATAAATAGGACATGCTGGAGGGACAGATTCATAACCCAGAGGCTCCCTTCACTCTGGAATAAAATCCCAATCCAGGTTAGGCAGAGTCCCTCATTGACTCTCTTCAAGAGGAATCTTGATGAGTGGATGGGAGATCGTAGGTTTACCCCGGGTATCACTTCTGTGTCACTGTTAGACAGAGGCACAGTATACTAACCTTGAAAAAGGGCATAGCAAAATTAATTTAATATGGGTGGCGAAAGCCATACACACTCTGGCTAGGCTTATAAATGCCCTAGGGCAGATAGCCTAGTATGAACCTATGAACCTATGAATCTATGAACCAAAAATGTTGTTCATTCCTATAGAAACAAAACTGGAGCACAGATGTAGGCTGCTTCTCTCAGGCCTTGAATCATAGACTCTTAATCTGACCAAATCGTAAAGCTGCTGCAACAAATAAATATTGAAGTGTGTGATCTCTGAGGAGGTTCACAGAAAAGCAGCCATAACAGCAGAGAAGTTAACATGAAAGCAATTATACAGACAAGAAAATAAGAGAGTATAACTACACAACTGGCAGCAGAGCTGTGTAAAATCACATCAGAAAGGAAACCACATGCATGGCCAGTATGGGATAGTAAACAAAAAAACTAAGGATTATATGTTTTTAGACACGTAAACAAGGAGATGTTGTGCCCATGTTATGGTCCTTATTTCACAGAGCACATACTGTTTGCCCATTCTGATTCCCCTAACAGTATGAAAGATGCACTCAACCTTAGCTGACCTAGGCATATGTTACTACATTTTCTGTTTTATTATAGTGAGAAAATGTTTTTACATGATGTAAAATCTGAAATATTCTGAATACTGGTAAAACATTTAAGCATCACAAGAATATTTAGTCCAACATAGCTGTGTACGTAATTTTTTTTAGCTTTAAGGTGAAGTGGTAAACTGTTTCACCTACATCCAGTAAAGTTTCACATTGTTATTCCTAGTGCTGCAGTGTGATAGATCTAAGTTTACCAACTTTTCTAAAGGATTGGATGGAGGGTGATCACGATCCAATCACATTTAATGGCCTTCTGAATTTTATGTTGTTAAAAATCACTGCCAATCTTAAGAAATACTTTAGTTATTTTTCACTTCAGTGACTCAGTAAAGTTTCCTTTTAGTTCATCTGAACTGCGTTTTTATTTTTATTTCTTCTTTAAAAGTAGTTGAAGTCCCTCACCTATGAATACATATTTTCATTAATTTGTTTGCCCCTTACTGCAGTTTTAATGGTTATTCATTAGTTAGAGGTGTCATGCTAAAACCAGAAGCTAAGTGAAAGTTTCTAATGAAAACCATTTCAAAGTAAATAATTTTAATTCACTACATAATAGCGTTATTTATATAGATTGCATTGGTCTGTTAAATCCCATCAGATTAGTATTATCATATTTCTTTTACCTTCACTTTACTCTTTAGGTCAATGGATGGGTGCTCTACCCTAGGCGTACATGTATTTACAGATTTAATAAGTGGATTAATATCACTTTTTAAAGACAGCTCCAGGACATTTCAACAAAACTCACATTTAAGTTTCACACTTCATACCCTTCAGATAGTTCATTCCAATGCAAAACCTGTTGTTCTGTTATTTTTCTATCTTTGTAAGAGCAATATTTAAAAACTGTCCCTATTTTTGCCCTTTGCCCTCCCTCATTATTGATGGTTTTGTCCAGATTTCTTGCTCTAAGAGGTCAAAAGGAATGCAAAGGTGTGGGACAGAAAAGCTGAGATCGGAGCTAATGGACAACAGTATCATATGTAGTAGCAACAAATGGGTAAACATTTTGCTCCATGAGTCGCCTGTTTCATAGAACTCTTGCATTACAAAGCTTAGTGATGACATTACTACATAATCATGGCAGTGGGACTGTTAGTAACATGGCAAGTAAGCAACAGGAGGGTAAACTATTTCTATAAGGAAGGATAGTGAGAAGTAGGATGAAAAGGGAGCAGGAAAACAGGAGAGTGGCATATTTTTGTGGTTTCATCAAGGAGTGAGTAAACCTAGCCACTGGAGGATGCACAAGCCCATGTATTTCTTTGTGCTACTCACAAACCTAGATACATGGGGAGGGTTATGTCAGGAAGGGCATCCATTGTAACATTTTGCCAGATCAAATTTGCGGAGAACAATACAGATTTCCATACCTAATCGTTCAAGGCATGGGTGGACAACGACCACCTTTGGTATTGTTAATCAACAGGGTGCTGGTGGAAATTGAGCTACTGTTGGCCAGACATAGGAGGAGAGGAGGAAAGTTATTAGTGTGGTAGTGAGGGTAGGAACTTTGAATGTTGGCAGTATGACTAGTAAGAGAGAGCGCTAGCTGATCTGATGGAGAGAAGGAAGGTTGATATATAGTGTGCGGAAGAAACCAGATGGAAGGGGAGTAAGGCCTGCTGTATCAGAAGGAGGTTCAAATTGTTCTACCATGGTGTGGATGGAAGGAGAAATGAGGTAGTGATTATCCTGAAGGAACAGT
Source organism: Protopterus annectens (assembly GCF_019279795.1). Classification (NCBI taxonomy): domain Eukaryota; kingdom Metazoa; phylum Chordata; order Ceratodontiformes; family Protopteridae; genus Protopterus; species Protopterus annectens. The sequence continues at coordinate 1,007,422,324 of NC_056733.1, read as the reverse complement.
ATGTCAACATTGTTTTGGAGGTAAAAAGAGGGTTGGATAGAGTGATGTTTATTAAGCTGGAAAACGATAGTGTGATGATGAATGTTGTTAGTGCATATGCTCTGCAAGTTGGGTCCATGATGGATGAGAAAAGAAAATTTTGGAGCAGGTTGGATGAAGTGGCGGAGATTGTACCCAAGAGTGAGAGAATAGTGATTGGAGCAGATTTCAATGGGCATGTTGTTGAAGGGCACAGAGGGGATGAGGAAGTGATGGGTAGGTGTGGTGTTAAGCAGAGGAATGCAGAAGGCAGATGGTAGTGGATTTTGCAAAAAGGATGGACATGGCTGTGGTGAGTATGTATTTTAAGAAGAGGGCGGAGCATAAGGTGATGTACAAGAGTGGAGGAAGATGCACACAGGTGGGTTATTGAGATTGGAGATTGCAAAGTTGTGACAGAGGAAAGCATACTCACGCAGCATAGGATGGTTGTCTGTAGGATGATGTTGGCGATCAAGAAGAACCGGAGTGAGGGCAGTGCTAAGGATCAAATGGTGCAAGTTGAAAAAGGATGACTGTAAGGTGGAGTTGTGGGAAAAGTTAAGACAAACCCTGGGTTGCAGGTGTTAACAGATAGCTGGGCAGCCATAGCAGAGGTGGTAAGAAAGACAGCTAGAAAGGTGCTTGGTCTGACATCAGGACAGAGGAAGGAGGACAAGGAGACTTGGTGATGGAATGAGGAAGTACAGGACAGTATACAGATGAAGAGACTGGTGAAGAAGTCGGATTGTCAGAGAGATGAAGAAAGTAGACAGAAGTACAAGAATACGAGGCATATGATGAAGAGAGAGGTGGCAAAGACCAAGGATATGGTGTATGGTGAACTGTATGAAAGGTTGGACACTAAAGGGGGAGAAAAGACCTGTACCGATTGGTTAGACAAAGGGTCCATGCTGGGAAAGATGTGCAGCAGGTTAGGGTGATAAAGGATAGTGAGGGAAATGTACTCACAAGTAAGGAGAGTGTGTTGGACAGAAGTAATGAGTACTTTAGGGGCTGATGAATGAAGAGAATGAGAGAGAGAGATGGTTGGATGATGTGGGGATAGTGAATCAGGAAGTGCAATGGATTAGCAATGAGGAAGTAAGGACAGCTATGAAGAGGATGAAGAATGGAAAAGCTGTTGGTACAGATGACATACCCGTGGAAGCATGGATGTGTTTAGGAGAGATGGCAGTGGGGTTTATAACAAGATTGTTTAATGAAATCTTGGAAAATGAGAGGGTGCCTGAGGAGCGGAGAAGAAGTGCATTGGTACTGATTTTTAAGAATAAGGGTGATGTGCAGAGCTGTAGTAACTACAGAGGGATAAAACTGATCAGCCACAGCATGAAGTTGTTGTAAAGGGTAGTGGAAGCTAGTTTAAGAAGGGAGGCGATGATTAGTGAGCAGCAGTATGGTTTCATGCCAGGAAACAGCACTACAGATGCAATGTTTGGTCTGAGAGTGCTGAGGGAGAAGTATAGAGAAGTTCAGAAGGAGTTGCATTGTGTCTTTGCAGACTTAGAGGAAGCATATGATAGGGTGCCTAGAGAGGAGTTGTGGTATTGCATGAGGAAGTTGGGGGTGGCAGAGAAGTATGTGAGAGTGTATAGGATATGTACGAGGGTAGTGTGACAGTTCTGAGGTCTGTTGTAGGACTGACAGATGTAATCAAGGTGGAGGTGGGATTACATCAGGGATCAGCTTTGAGCCCTTTCTTATTTTTCCAAAAACACACAATGACTAGTGTGTAGAGCTTCTCCCAAAAAGAACCCAAATCAAGTAAACAAAATAAGAGAGAGAGCACCATGACTAGAGCAGGTTTCACAGCAAATACAACATTTTAATGTAAAAGTAAACGCTTTCACGGCTCAAAGGTCGCTTCTTCAGACTTCAATACATTCAAAAGAAAGACCTAACATATTTATAGCACTAAAACCAATTAAATCACAATCAGCTTAAAACAATCACTCAGTTAAACAATGAAACCATGTAAAAGCTTCTTAAAGTGATAGATATATGCCTATACTAATACATATGCAGATTATTCTATACAATATATATGAAAGAAGACATACATATATTAAAAAGAAATGTATATATTAAAAAGAAATGTATATATTAAAAATACATATACTGAAAAGTATATTAAAACATACATATGTTAAAAAATAGTGCACATGTTCTAAAGCATTAACCTAAAAATGAGATATATATTAATAGAATCCATATATGCTTTATAAATATATAATTTAATGTTTCAAAGGTCTATAAACTAAAAATGGTCTGAGTGCTACCTTGTCATTGAGGCCAAAGCCCCTGTCAGCCTCCATCCTAATGATCCATTTAATTTCCTTCTGCTCTGTATGATTCTTAAAGTCTCCTAACCTATAGGTACGAGGAGTAAACTCTAACTAAAAATAAAAACTTGTGTAAAGTGCCATGCTTCAAAACATGAGAAGATGAAGGGAATGCCCTAGCAAGACATGTTTTGGAGCATGGCACTTTACACATGGCTGACAGGGGCTTTGGCTTCAATGACAAGGTAGCACTCAGACCATAGCTCTCAACCTTCCATCTCCAAAATGAGGAACACTAGCCCTCATAATGTGGAACAAATGGGCAAAATGTGGAACATGTACTAATGGCTTACTAACAGCTTCAGCTAGGAAGGTCATAGGATGGTTAAAATATGCTAGTTTTACTTGTACAGAAGATCTTTTAATGAATTAATATGATTTATTTCTATTTACCATGGATTTCACTTAAAAAAATTCCTAACACTGAATGTGTTACAGTCCCTTTCAATGTGGAACTTTGAGGAACATGAACTTTTTAAGACCCAAATGAGGTACGTTCCTCGCAATGAGGTACACTTGAGAGGTATGACTCAGACCATTCTAAAAGGACATGGAGTTAGAAGAGGCATACCGAAGGGGCACGGAGTCAGAAATGGCTTGGTTTAAATTATTTAAGGCACTTGTTTAGATGCTGGTGGAGTATTCAGGAGTGGATCATTCCTTAAATGTGCAAACTTCACAAAACAGGTCAGAAATGAATTTCAGGTATTAAAACTTTCTCAGTACTATTTTTTTTCACATAATATGAAACCAGGCATACAGAATGTTCTAAATAATATTCACATAAACCGATGTGTACAGTATTCGTAAAAATATTCAAATTACTACAGAAAATGTTTGAAATAAAGTCCAAATTGCATAAAACTAATAAAATAAAGAGAAATGACCACATTTTCACAAAGCATATGTATTTCATATTAAGCAAAGATATCCGAGTCATCAGAAGTGTGTAAAGTGTTCGCATGTTTGTGCAGTGTTACAGCAAAGCTACTTCACAAAGCACAGCCATTACAGAGCATATTTCACAAAGTACAATATTTTGAAGAGTTTATTGTGCATTTGAATGTTAAGAAAAAACTGCCAGAAAGGACAAGAAGCCAGTAAAACAAATTGCTCCAAGGCTGCAAAGGTGGCGCTGGAAATCCAGAAGCAAAAAAGTCCAAAACAAATGCTGGTACTCCTTCTTCCACACAAGTAGAAAATGAAAGGCTGCCAGTAGAGTAAAAAAACCTTCGCTTTATTGTAGAATATTCACACCAACAATCCCATCAAGCGCTTTCGCTCAGCCCTTTGCTGAGCTTTTTCAAGATAAAATAACCTTCAAGTGAACACTCCTTATATACATATAAAATTCAGCTAATTGTATAATTAATTGGTTAATTGGAAACAATTTAATCCATTTAACCCTTCATTTCCTTTTCCTACAAGGAAGGTTTTTAAACAGCCTTTGCAAAATGAAAGTTGTTACATGTTAAAAATGCAAAGTGCTGCAAAACCCATTCGTTTTTAAACTCGTCTAGGTGCTGTTGAGTATACACAGTAAAATAAATAAATCCATCTACAAACATCAAATTACTAACCATTTTTTCTTTCTTTTTCCCAAAGGGATATTTTCAAACAGTTTTTGCAGAATAAAACTTGTTACGTAATAAAAATGCAAAGCACTGCCAAGCATACTCATTTTTAAAATCGCTCAATTTCCATTGAATGTACACAATAAATGTAAATAATGATCTAAACGATGCCTGCAGTATCAGCAGCGTCTTGAAATTAAGGAAGGCAAAATTATAAATTTAAGGCCATAGTGTCTGTAGGATCAATTGAAAGGGTTTTCCAGAGAGCAAGCTTCATGACAATTATAGACAGGCAACATAAAAATGTTTTTAAATTATTAAACAGACATGTGGTTTAATATATACCTGCTCGACCATTATTTACAAGAAGGCCTGAGCAAGTAAATGTACATATGTGGTTTATTAATTCGATGTGTGCAGATGGATTTATTCTATTATTGTGTACATTCAATGGAAATTGAGCGATTTTAAAAATGAGTATGCTTGGCAGTGCTTTGCACTTTTATTACGTAACAAGTTTTATTCTGCAAAAGCTGTTTGAAAATATCCCTTTGGGAAAAAGAAAGAAAAAATGGTTAGTAATTTGATGTTTGTAGATGGATTTATTTATTTTACTGTGTATACTCAACAGCACCTAGATGAGTTTAAAAACGAATGGGTTTTGCAGCACTTTGCATTTTTAACATGTAACAACTTTCATTTTGCAAAGGCTGTTTAAAAACATTTCTTGTAGGAAAATGAAATGAAGGGTTAAATGGATTAAATTTTTTCCAATTAACCAATTAATTATACAATTAGCTGAATTTTATATGTATATAAGGAGTGTTCACTTGAAGGTTATTTTATCTTGAAAAAGCTCAGCAAAGGGCTGAGCGAAAGCGCTTGATGGGATTGTTGGTGTGAATATTCTACAATAAAGCGAAGGTTTTTTACTCTACTGGCAGACTTTCATTTTCCACTTGTGTGGAAGAAGGAGTACCAGCATTTGTTTTGGACTTTTTTGCTTCTGGATTTCCAGTGCCACCTTTGCAGCCTTGGAGCAATTTGTTTTATTGCATTTGAATGTTGTTACAAGCTCACAGAACTGTTTGTTCATACACAATTACAAGGGCCATATTTTCAGTGTCTTTGTGTATACTCTGTGGGCATAGCAGATGGATTTTGAAAATGCAGTGCACTTGTGTTTGACAGTAATATTGTTGATAACTGGAGAGTGTTTGAGCATAAGTATGACATTTTCATACAGGCTGCATTTTCTGATAAAGATGACCGTACAAAGACATTTATTCTACTTAATTTAACTGGGTCAGAAGCCATAGAAAGGGCGCGCTCATTTGTGTATGCACCTGCAATCTATACTGGAGAGCTGGAAAACCATCATATCGTTGTACTGGCTGAGTCAAGGGAGGATCCAGAGGGCTTAAAACTTAAATTTAGAGAAATGTGTATTGTCCAGACAAATGTTACAATGGAAAGGCATTTATTTTACACAAGGGATCAAAAGCCTGGTGAAACTTTTGCAGCATACATAACTGACCTGAGAAATAAAGCTAAAAAATGCAGATTTGGTGACTTAAGGGATGAGTTGATAAAGGACAGACTTGGGTGTGACATAAAAGATGATGCTGTGAAAAAGATTTTGGATTGTGACAGTGACTTAACTTTGAATAAGCTATTGAGATTTGTCAGATATATGAGCTTACAGAAAAGCACACAGATATGCTTACGGATGACAGCAGCTCTAAAAGGCACACTGATAAAGCTCATGTTGATAGTATACAGCATGTTATTAAGAGAAACAGGCCCAAGCACATGGCAGCCACTGTAACCCCTGCAGCACTCACTGATAAACCCCAGAGCTTTCTAGCAAATTCCAGAGTTTGCATGATCTCAATGAAGCATAAGAGTGAGTCAGCAAACTCAAAGCATGGGCCCCTACCCACTTTCACTGCCAACTGTCATAATTTTGGTGGAAGTCATGAATCTAAAAGGGAGAAATGTTTAGCTTTTGTTCAACAATGCCACAAATGCAATAAATGGAATAATTTCAAAAGATTTTGTAAATCAAAAGTCCCACATTCTTTTTTAGGAAGGGAACATTTTAAGAAATGAGTTGATCAGTTAGACTGTGGCAAGCCTACTCTTTATGTTGATGGTGTCAGTGCTTCATGAAATGGTCAATGCAGTAGATTTAAGGACAAAGAATGAAGTATATTGTTTGGATAAATTGCAAACCCACAAAGCTCAAAGATGATACAGTTTCCAAGTGCAGTGTTATGTCAGCAGAAACATTTGCCAAAGTATGTAAAGGTGAAAGGCTTGATTTGGCAAGGTGTGCGAAACTTGTTGCTTATAAAGGTGAAGAAATTCAAACCGAAGGCTCAGTAGTGCTTTCATGTTACTCTGCTGGAAGAAGCTACAACTTATTATTTTATGTGGTCAAGAGGCACGTCCAGTCATTATTAGGGCTCAGAGACAGTTTGAAAATGGGACTGCTTTCATTTAATAAGGAAGTCCACCATGTTAACTTAAAAGACCACTACTACTTTGCCCAGTACATCTTTTCACCTATGCTGATCTTTTCCAAGACAAACTAGTCAAACTTCCAGTTGTATGCTACATGAAGTTAGACCCAGAGGTCAGTCCAGTTATCAAGCAAGCACGTAAAGTTCCAGTAACCATGCAGGGCAGAGTCAAAGCTGAGTTAGATAAAATGGTGTGACAAGGTGTGATTTGTTCAGTTGAAACACCAAATGAATGGGTATCTCCCATGGTGGTAGCTCACAAGAAAAGCTCAGATGACATCAGAATATGCATTGACCCATGAGATTTGAACAAAGCATTAAAAATACCTCATCATCCAATGCACACAGTCAGAGAAGTTGCAGCCTTGATGTCAAATGCTACTATTTTTTTCTGTCTTAGATGCAGAGTTCATTTTGGCAAACTCACCTTGACAAAAAAATCATCATTGCTCACAACGTTCAGTACTCCATTTGGCAAGTACAGATTTTTGAGAATGACATTTGGGATAAATTCTGCAAATTAAGTCTTTTAACATGTAATGGAACAATTTTTTTCTGGGTATCCATGTGCTATCATAGCAGATGACATACTAGTAGGTGGTCATGATAAAGCAGAACATGACAGAAAAGTTCTTGAAAAGGCTTGTCAAGGGAATCTTAAGCTCAGTCCACACAAATGAAAATTGAGGCTACATGAAGTTACTTATGTTGGTCATTTATTTACTGGTACAGGCTTATGACCAGGCCATTCAAAGCAAACAGCCATTCTCGAGATGCTGGCTCCAGACAATTTTCATGACCTGCAATGTTTTCTTGGCATGGTCAACTACCTAGGCAAGTTCATTCCAGACTTGAGCCAACTTTCAACACCACTCAGAGAGCTGACACATAAAGGTGTATCCTAGTCTTGGTTAGAGGAACACCAAAGAGCATCTGATGTCTTGAAACAGAGAATTTCTAGTCTGCCAACTCTCAGATACTGTGATGTTCACAAACCAGTGATACTTTGAAATTTGGTCTTGGTGCAGTCATTCTACAAGACGATCAACCTGTTGCCTATGCAGTGAGACCTCTTACCCAAACTGAGATGCAGTACGCCCAGCTCGAGAGAGAGCTTTTGGCAATTGTGTTTGCATGTTTGAAGTGCCATGATTATATTTACGGTAGACCTGTCCAGATCGAAGCAGACCACCAACGCTTAGTCACTATTTTGAGAAAACCAATGCATTCAGCTCCAGCTCGACTGCAACATATGATGATGAGATTACAGAAGTACAATTTCAGTCTTGTTTACAAGAAAGGCAAACTTCTTTATCCTGCTGATACATTATCCAAATCGCCCAAAAACACCACAGAACAGCATGAGAATGAGAACCTTGATTTTGAAGTCATGGAAGTGAGAAATTTTTATTCCACATGTCCTGATGAGTTGAGAGATCACACAGCCACACATGCAGTTTTACAAAGCCTTAACCACTTTATCAGTCAAATATAGCTGTCAAAGCAATCTAGTTTACCTCAAGAAGTGCAACCTTATTTTTCATACAGAGATGAGATTTTTATCTGACAAAGGTATCATAATGAATGGTCCAAAAGTAATTGTTCCAAAGTCCTTGCAACCAGAGTACATTACTATCTTGCACTGTGGTCATCCAGGTACTGAATCTACCAAAAGATGGTGAGAGAACTAGTATTTTGACCTTCTATGTCGCAAGACATTGAGAGAGCACTTTTATCTTGTTCAGTGTATAATAGTGCAAAGCCACATAAACAGAAAAAACACTTCATCTTAATCAAGTTCTGGAACTACTTTGGTCAACAGTAGCCACTGACATCTTCGAGTGTAAAGGTCAACATTATTTGGTGTTAGTAGACTCTTACTCCACTTGCTTCAAGATTAACTTACTTCCCAATCTAGCATCCAGTAAAGTCATTACTAAGATGAAGTGTCATTTTGCTGTTCAGGGGTGTTTGCACAAAATTATTACTGACAATGGAATGCAGTTTACCAACCAACAGTTGAAAAGATTTGCTGAAGAATGGGACCTTACTCATGTCACAAGTAGTCCTGAGTAGTTGCAGTCAAATGGTTTGGCAGAACACGCAGTTCAAAGTGCAAAGCAGTTACTAGAGAAGTCTAAATGAGACAATAGTGATGTTTTCCGGAATCTCTTGACTCTCAGAAATGTTCCTTGTGATAAACATCTTAGTTCACCTGTCAATAGACTTCTGTTGAGGCAAACCAGAACCACATTACCAATCAGTAGTTAATTGTTGGTTCCAAGTGTCAATAACAACAGGCCAGTGAAAGCCAATCTGTTGAAGAAGCACCTATCTCAGATGTTCTACTACACTAAGACCAGCAAATCACTCAATCCATTACGAGAGGGAAAAGTGGAAAGGATGCAAATGTCCAAAGGTTGTGATCGGATTGGTGTCATGAAGAAGATTGGACAAGAGCCAAGACTGTACATTATAGAATCAGAAGGAGCAACTTTTAGGCAGCATAAGAAGCATTTGATATTGGTGTCCAAGCCTATACCACAGCAGATAGCCTTTGAGAAAGACAGTTTATCTCAGAGTGAGTTGTACAGTGTTCCAATTCCAGAGGAACTTCAACAGGACATTCCTTTTCCTATGACAAATCCGGAAGTTTCTGATACTAGCTGTGCACTGTAAACTGTCCCTGTTGCTAAATTTGGTCCAAACTGTTATGTAAAAAGATGTGGTCGAATCTCTAAACCTTGTAGCAGATATGAAGCAACTTGGACAAGAACATTGTGTTTTGTTTCAAATGTACATAGTAATGCATGTTTATCTCTGATATTGTTTTGCATAAAGGGCAATCTTTTTAAGATGAAGGATGTAGATCAGTATGTGTGTATATACCTTTAAGAAGCTATCCAAGGGCTTGCACAAGTGTATAAATACTGAGCACGTGTGAGCCTGACTGCGATTTTGTAGTTAGCTGTTGAGATGTGAACACGTGTGCCTGTAAGGTCTGTCTGTTAACTAGTCCGTTCGTATTTAATGATGCTGCTGTTCATTCTGATGTGTTTCTATATATTCTGTTCGTATTTAATGATGCTGCCATTCATTCTGATGTGTTTCTATATATTCTGTTCGTATTTAATGATGCTGCTATTCATTCTGACGTGTTTTATATATTCTGTTCATATTTAATGATGCTGCCGTTCATTCTGATGTGTTTCTATATATTCTGTTCGTATTTAATGATGCTGCCATTCATTCTGATGTGTTTCTATATATTCTGTTCGTATTTAATGATGCTGCCATTCATTCTGATGTGTTTCTATATATTCTGTTCGTATTTAATGATGCTGCCATTCATTCTGATGTGTTTCTATATATTCTGTTCGTATTTAATGATGCTGCCGTTCATTCTGATGTGTTTCTATATATTCTGTTCGTAATTAATGATGCTGCCGTTCATTCTGATGTGTTTCTATATATTCTGTTCGTATTTAATGATGCTGCCGTTCATTCTGATGTGTTTCTATATATTCTGTCCGTATTTAATGATGCTGCCGTTCATTCTGATGTGTTTCTATATATTCTGTTCGTATTTAATGATGCTGCCGTTCATTCTGATGTGTTTCTATATATTCTGTTCGTATTTAATGATGCTGCCTTTCATTCTGATGTGTTTCTATATATTCTGTTCGTATTTAATGATGCTGCCGTTCATTCTGATGTGTTTCTATATATTCTGTTCATATTTAATGATGCTGCCGTTCATTCTGATGTGTTTCTATATATTCTGTTCGTATTTAATGATGCTGCCGTTCATTCTGATGTGTTTCTATATATTCTGTTCGTATTTAATGATGCTGCCATTCATTCTGATGGGTTTCTATATATTCTGTTCGTATTTAATGATGCCGCCATTCGTTCTGATGGGTTTCTTTATATTCTGTTCGTATTTAATGGTGCTGCCATTCATTCTGATGTGTTTCTATATATTCTGTTCGTATTTAATGATGCTGCCATTCATTCTGATGTGTTTCTATATATTCTGTTCGTATTTAATGATGCTGCCATTCATTCTGATGTGTTTCTATATATTCTGTTCGTATTTAATGATGCTGCCATTCATTCTGATGTGTTTCTATATATTCTGTTCGTATTTAATGATGCTGCCATTCATTCTGATGTGTTTCTATATATTCTGTTCGTATTTAATGATGCTGCCGTTCATTCTGATGTGTTTCTATATATTCTGTTCGTATTTAATGATGCTGCCGTTCATTCTGATGTGTTTCTATATATTCTGTTCATATTTAATGATGCTGCCGTTCATTCTGATGTGTTTCTATATATTCTGTTTGTATTTAATGATGCTGCCATTCATTCTGATGTGTTTCTATGTATTCTGTTCATATTTAATGATGCTGCTGTTCATTCTGATGTGTTTCTATATATTCTGTTCGTATTTAATAATGCTGCCATTCATTCTGATGTGTTTCTATATATTCTGTTCGTATTTAATGATGCTGCCGTTCATCCTGATGTGTTTCTATATATTCTGTTCATATTTAATGATGCTGCCATTCATTCTGATGTGTTTCTATATATTCTGTTCATATTTAATGATGCTGCCGTTCATTCTGGTGTGTTTCTATATATTCTGTTCATATTTAATGATGCTGCCGTTCATTCTGATGTGTTTCTGTATATTCTGTTCGTTTTTAATTATGCTGCCATTCATTCTGATATGTTTCTATAAATTCTGTTCGTATTTAATGATGCTGCCATTCATTATGATGTGTTTCTCTATATTCTGTTCGTATTTAATGATGCTGCTGTTCATTCTGATATGTTTCTATATATTCTGTTCGTATTTAATGATGCTGCTGTTCATTCTGATGTGTTTCTATATATTCTGTTCGTATTTAATGATGCTGTTGTTCATTCTGATGTGTTTCTATATATTCTGTTCGTATTTAATGATGCTGCCGTTCATTCTGATGTGTTTCTATATATTCTGTTCGTATTTAATGATGCTGCCATTCATTCTGATGTGTTTCTATATATTCTGTTCGTATTTAATGATGCTGCCGTTCATTCTGACATGTTTCTTTATATTCTGTTCGTATTTAATGATGCTGCCGTTCATTCTGATGTATTTCTATATATTCTGTTCATATTTAATGATGCTGCCGTTCATTCTGATGTGTTTCTATATATTCTGTTCGTATTTAATGATGCTGCCGTTCATTCTAATGTGTTTCTATATATTCTGCTCGTATTTAATGATGCTGCTGTTCATTCTGATGTGTTTCTATATATTCTGTTCGTATTTAATGATGCTGCCATTCATTCTGATGTGTTTCTATATATTCTGTTCGTATTTAATGATGCTGCCGTTCATTCTGATGTGTTTCTATATATTCTGTTCGTATTTAATGATGCTGCCGTTCATTCTGATGTGTTTCTATATATTCTGTTCGTATTTAATGATGCTGCCGTTCATTCTGATATGTTTCTATATATTCTGTTCATATTTAATGATGCTGCCGTTCATTCTGATGTGTTTCTTTATGTGTTCTGTTCGTATTTAATGATGCTGACGTTCATTCTGATGTGTTTCTATATATTCTGTTCATACTTAATGATGCTGCCATTCATTCTGATGTGTTTCTATGTATTCTGTTCATATTTAATGATGCTGCTGTTCATTCTGATGTGTTTCTATATATTCTGTTCGTATTTAATAATGCTGCCATTCATTCTGATGTGTTTCTATATATTCTGTTCGTATTTAATGATGCTGCCGTTCATCCTGATGTGTTTCTATATATTCTGTTCGTATTTACTGATGCTGCCATTCATTCTGATGTGTTTCTATATATTCTGTTCATATTTAATGATGCTGCCGTTCATTCTGGTGTGTTTCTATATATTCTGTTCATATTTAGTGATGCTGCCATTCATTCTGATGTGTTTCTATGTATTCTGTTCATATTTAATGATGCTGCTGTTCATTCTGATGTGTTTCTATATATTCTGTTCGTATTTAATAATGCTGCCATTCATTCTGATGTGTTTCTATATATTCTGTTCGTATTTAATGATGCTGCCGTTCATCCTGATGTGTTTCTATATATTCTGTTCGTATTTACTGATGCTGCCATTCATTCTGATGTGTTTCTGTATATTCTGTTCATTTTTAATGATGCTGCCGTTCATTCTGATGTGTTTCTATATATTCTGTTCATATTTAATGATGCTGCCGTTCATTCTGATGTGTTTCTATATATTCTGTTCGTATTTAGTGATGCTGCCGTTCATTCTGATGTGTTTCTATATATTCTGTTCATATTTAATGATGCTGCCGTTCATTCTGATGTGTTTCTATATATTCTGTTCGTATTTAATGATGCTGCCGTTCATTCTGATGTGTTTCTATATATTCTGTTCGTATTTAATGATGCTGCCGTTCATTCTGATGTGTTTCTATATATTCTGTTCGTATTTAATGATGCTGCCATTCATTCTGATGTGTTTCTGTATATTCTGTTCGTATTTAATGATGCTGCCATTCATTCTGATGTGTTTCTATATATTCTGTTCGTATTTAATGATGCTGCCATTCATTCTGACATGTTTATTTATATTCTGTTCGTATTTAATGATGCTGCCGTTCATTCTGATGTATTTCTATATATTCTGTTCATATTTAATGATGCTGCCGTTCATTCTGATGTGTTTCTATATATTCTGTTCGTATTTAATGTTGCTGCCGTTCATTCTGATGTGTTTCTATATATTCTGTTCGTATTTAATGATGCTGCCGTTCATTCTGATGTGTTTCTATATATTCTGTTTGTATTTAATGATGCTGCCGTTCATTCTGATGTGTTTCTATATATTCTGTTCGTATTTAATGATGCTGCCGTTCATTCTGATGTGTTTCTATATATTCTGTTCGTATTTAATGATGCTGCCGTTCATTCTGATTTGTTTCTATATTTTCTGTTCGTATTTAATGATGCTGCCGTTCATTCTGATATGTTTCTATATATTCTGTTCATATTTAATGATGCTGCCGTTCATTCTGATGTGTTTCTATATATTCTGTTCGTATTTAATGATGCTGCCGTTCATTCTGATGTGTTTCTATATATTCTGTTCATATTTAATGATGCTGCCATTCATTCTGATGTGTTTCTATGTATTCTGTTCATATTTAATGATGCTGCTGTTCATTCTGATGTGTTTCTATATATTCTGCTCGTATTTAATGATGCTGCTGTTCATTCTGATGTGTTTCTATATATTCTGTTCGTATTTAATGATGCTGCCGTTCATTCTGATGTGTTTCTATATATTCTGTTCGTATTTAATGATGCTGCCGTTCATTCTGATGTGTTTCTATATATTCTGTTCGTATTTAATGATGCTGCCGTTCATTCTGATGTGTTTCTATATATTCTGTTCGTATTTAATGATGCTGCCGTTCATTCTGATATGTTTCTATATATTCTGTTCATATTTAATGATGCTGCCGTTCATTCTGATGTGTTTCTTTATGTGTTCTGTTCGTATTTAATGATGCTGCCGTTCATTCTGATGTGTTTCTATATATTCTGTTCATATTTAATGATGCTGCCATTCATTCTGATGTGTTTCTATGTATTCTGTTCATATTTAATGATGCTGCTGTTCATTCTGATGTGTTTCTATATATTCTGTTCGTATTTAATAATGCTGCCATTCATTCTGATGTGTTTCTATATATTCTGTTCATATTTAATGATGCTGCCGTTCATCCTGATGTGTTTCTATATATTCTGTTCGTATTTACTGATGCTGCCATTCATTCTGATGTGTTTCTATATATTCTGTTCATATTTAATGATGCTGCCGTTCATTCTGGTGTGTTTCTATATATTCTGTTCATATTTAGTGATGCTGCCATTCATTCTGATGTGTTTCTATGTATTCTGTTCATATTTAATGATGCTGCTGTTCATTCTGATGTGTTTCTATATATTCTGTTCGTATTTAATAATGCTGCCATTCATTCTGATGTGTTTCTATATATTCTGTTCGTATTTAATGATGCTGCCGTTCATCCTGATGTGTTTCTATATATTCTGTTCGTATTTACTGATGCTGCCATTCATTCTGATGTGTTTCTGTATATTCTGTTCGTTTTTAATGATGCTGCCGTTCATTCTGATGTGTTTCTATATATTCTGTTCATATTTAATGATGCTGCCGTTCATTCTGATGTGTTTCTATATATTCTGTTCGTATTTAGTGATGCTGCCGTTCATTCTGATGTGTTTCTATATATTCTGTTCATATTTAATGATGCTGCCGTTCATTCTGATGTGTTTCTATATATTCTGTTCGTATTTAATGATGCTGCCGTTCATTCTGATGTGTTTCTATATATTCTGTTCGTATTTAATGATGCTGCCGTTCATTCTGATGTGTTTCTATATATTCTGTTCGTATTTAATGATGCTGCCATTCATTCTGATGTGTTTCTGTATATTCTGTTCGTATTTAATGATGCTGCCATTCATTCTGATGTGTTTCTATATATTCTGTTCGTATTTAATGATGCTGCCATTCATTCTGACATGTTTATTTATATTCTGTTCGTATTTAATGATGCTGCCGTTCATTCTGATGTATTTCTATATATTCTGTTCATATTTAATGATGCTGCCGTTCATTCTGATGTGTTTCTATATATTCTGTTCGTATTTAATGTTGCTGCCGTTCATTCTGATGTGTTTCTATATATTCTGTTCGTATTTAATGATGCTGCCGTTCATTCTGATGTGTTTCTATATATTCTGTTTGTATTTAATGATGCTGCCGTTCATTCTGATGTGTTTCTATATATTCTGTTCGTATTTAATGATGCTGCCGTTCATTCTGATGTGTTTCTATATATTCTGTTCGTATTTAATGATGCTGCCGTTCATTCTGATTTGTTTCTATATTTTCTGTTCGTATTTAATGATGCTGCCGTTCATTCTGATATGTTTCTATATATTCTGTTCATATTTAATGATGCTGCCGTTCATTCTGATGTGTTTCTATATATTCTGTTCGTATTTAATGATGCTGCCGTTCATTCTGATGTGTTTCTATATATTCTGTTCATATTTAATGATGCTGCCATTCATTCTGATGTGTTTCTATGTATTCTGTTCATATTTAATGATGCTGCTGTTCATTCTGATGTGTTTCTATATATTCTGTTCATATTTAATAATGCTGCCATTCATTCTGATGTGTTTCTATATATTCTGTTCGTATTTAATGATGCTGCCGTTCATCCTGATGTGTTTCTATATATTCTGTTCGTATTTAATGATGCTGCCATTCATTCTGATGTGTTTCTATATATTCTGCTCATATTTAATGATGCTGCCGTTCATTCTGGTGTGTTTCTATATATTCTGTTCATATTTAATGATGCTGCCGTTCATTCTGATGTGTTTCTGTATATTCTGTTTGTTTTTAATGATGCTGCCGTTCATTCTGATGTGTTTCTATATATTCTGTTCATATTTAATGATGCTGCCGTTCATTCTGATGTGTTTCTATATATTCTGTTCATATTTAGTGATGCTGCCATTCATTCTGATGTGTTTCTATATATTCTGTTCATATTTAATGATGCTGCCGTTCATTCTGATGTGTTTCTATGGTAGCTGAGCTGATCAGAAAGCAGAAGAAGAACGACGACAGAGACCGGAGTTGCGAAGATCGAAGCAGAGAAGACAGACGACGAAATGCTGACCGCGAGAACAAGGACTAATGCAGAAGGATGACGACGTAGAAGAAGGCCCCAGTGAGGATGCGTTAAGTGGGACGAGGCTGGTCTGCGGCAGGTAGGGACGGTATTGGGGTGTAGGGGTGGGTTAGGTGTAGTAGGATAGGGGGGGGATAAGGGGTGGGGGGTTAGGGTTAGAGTTAGGAGGGTGGGGGGATAGTTAGGGGGTAAGTGAGTTAGGGTATAGGGGGATGAGTTAGTTAGGGTAGGTTAGGGTTAGGAAGCGGAGTTATAGGGTTAAGTTAGTTAGGGTTAGTTAGGGTAGGTAAGGTGCGGGTAGTGGGACCTTCGAGGTTAGGGTAGTAAGTAAGGTTTAGGCTTGTAAGGATTTTTGGTGTGCTTGTGTTGTGTGTGGTTTTTGTGGAATGGGGATGTGTTTTGTTTTCTATATATTCTGTTCGTATTTAATGATGCTGCCGTTCATTCTGATGTGTTTCTATATATTCTGTTCGTATTTAATGATGCTGCCATTCATTCTGATGTGTTTCTATATATTCTGTTCGTATTTAATGATGCTGCCATTCATTCTGATGTGTTTCTGTATATTCTGTTCGTATTTAATGATGCTGCCATTCATTCTGATGTGTTTCTATATATTCTGTTCGTATTTAATGATGCTGCCATTCATTCTGATGTGTTTCTATATATTCTGTTCGTATTTAATGATGCTGCCATTCATTCTGATGTGTTTCTATATATTCTGTTCGTATTTAATGATGCTGCCATTCATTCTGATGTGTTTCTATATATTACAGCATCTGAACGAAAGCCCAGGCCTTCTTGTAATATGTGTTAGAGATGAACAAGCAACATCTAGGTTCCTCATCTGCTCTGCCTTTACTGCCCAGGGTCCTGTACCATACAGCAGTACTGGTCACACCACTGTTTCTTACACCTTACTTTTCAGCTTCTTTGAGATTCTTCTTTTATACAATATACGTGATACCCTGTGTCAGTTACTGTAGCCTCTGATTCTAGCTTTGACCTCCTCATTCTGACTTCCCTTCTCCTGATACTTGAATCTATTAAACTGTTTCATTATCTTCCATGCTATCTCAGTTCTTATCTCCTTCTGATTTCTCCCATTTGCTGTCATTACAACAGATCTATCTGTACTCAGTTTCATCCCATGTTCGTTCAGTCTATCATTTCCTGAAGTTTTTGCTCAATGTCTGCCTGCAATGCCACATTATCTGCATATAGCAACTTTGTTGACCTGTCCCTTCCTGATACATGACTGCTAATGTAGTTTATCACCAGTATTAACAGCAGTGGACTCAGAGCTGAACTCTGATGCACGCTCACTATCACTGGGAACCCCTGTGTAAGACTGAACATCATTTGTGCTTGGGTCTTTGGGCTCTTGTACATAGCCTGCACTAATTCTACCAGTGTTTCTGGGACTTAGAACCACTGCTGCCCAAATCATCTTTATTTGGACCTTGTCATATGCTCTGTCCATGTATAGATAGGTATGTCCAGTTTCTTTGCCCTCATGATCAAACCACGCCAACTGTGGGTAAATCCTCATATACCCACACCTATTCACTGGTCATTGCTTAAATACATGATTTAGATATACATTTAAAAATCCCTCATTTGAATATACCACCATTTTTTGTTTTGAACTGTTTCAGGTACTGATAAACCCCAGTGTTTCATTTTTGGTATATTCAGGCCAATATCCAAAAACATCTAAGAGTTTTTTCTTTTTATTTAAAAGATTAAGGAAATTTATATAGCTTAATCATAATAGATGAGCAACAGAGCTGTCTGTATTGCAGAGTGGATTGATAGAAAACCCAGTGTAAGTGTAATGATGCAAAATCAATAGTGAAATTAATCAACCCAAGTCACCTTCACTTTGTTTATTACATAAAATTATCCTTCTCATGATTTTTAATTTTGAACCCTGAATAATGGTAAAGGTCAGTTCTAGCAGAATTTTTTCTAAACGTGTCAGAAATTTAAATACTCCTTTTGGGTGCCCTAGTATTCCTAATATGACAGCATGACTCAAATACACTTTTTTGCGTCTGCCAAACCACTATAATTTTTATATTTAATAGTATAGTTTTCTAATGTTACTCAACAGTATCTCTACCCCAAATTTCACCTTAAAACCTTAACCTCTTGCGTTGTAATGTAAATCCCCCCTATTTTTGCAGTGGTATCATATCCCTGGCATCGTGTAACATTTCTGTAAAATCTTGAAGAACAAGTTCAAACCAAATTGTATTCCTTACTATAATTGTCACATCATCAATAAAATAAAAATAGGTAGATGCATCTTCTTTAAAAAGTATGTTTCTTCAGTAAGCATGTTGTCAATATGCATTTATAACTACAAAAGAGAGAGAGAGAAGAATGCATATAACATTCTTGTTTGATACAATTGTTTAATTTAATTTTGTTTCTAAGCCAGTTGTTAACCACAATTTCTACCCAATAATTATCATAGACCCCACTCAAGACTGCTGTAGTTTTCTTAGTTTCATTATAAGAAAATATGCTATGACTTAACTGGATGTCTGTAATCATATCAGAAGCTTTTTTTAATGTCACAGACAACACCTTTCCATCAGGTTTTCCCAGCCTGATATCTTCCACTACTTCAAAATTATATTTATTTATTGTTTTCCTTATAAAAACACATATATCCCCTTGCAGTTTTTCTGCTAGCACTTTTTCAAATCTATGTTAGTGCACAGCCATTAAAATTTTATCGTCAACATGACACAGGGTCATAAGTCTCCAGTTTAAGTCTTTTTCCAGAAAAGTTTTATGCAGTGCATATATAATTAGAAACTAAGCCTATATCATACCATTCATTCAAAATGTATCGGTTTTATGATTATCGTCACCCTCATTGACCCACATTTTCCCCGTTTTTCTACATGGGGTTTGGGTGTTGCATCAACTATTGCTATCTTGCTGAATTCAATGTCACTCTCCTACCTTCTTCAACACTCAAGCCTGACCAACACATGCTTATAACACAGGATAAATGAGTATTTTTTTCCATCAGTTCATTAAATTACCCACATTTCCTTTACTCCAGTCCAAGCATCATAATCTCCTTTTTAACATGAATGCTTCTATACATAGGCTGAAAATAATGTAAAATATCCTCTTCAGAATGAATGTCCATTTTAAACATCAAAACAGACATTTTTTCTTAATGTCTTTAACAGGTGCAAATGTATCTTCTTCTTCTTCTTTCGGCTTTTCCCGGTTAGGGGTCGCCACAGCGGATCATCTGTCCGCTCATGAATGGCAGTGGAGTTTTACGGTGTTGAGTTGCCAGCCCGGTGCCCAACCTTCCACAGAAGGCCCCCACACACACACACACTCACCACTAGGGCCAATTTGGAGTGTCCAATCCACCTACTGCATGTCTTTGGGATGTGGGAGGAAACCAGAGCACCTGGAGGAAACCCATACGACCACAGGGAGGACATGCAGACTTCGCACAGAAGGCACCCCAGCTGAGAATCAAACTGGAGAACCTCTTGCTGTGAGGCAGCAATGCTAACCGCTGCACCACTGTGACCACCCTTAACAGGTGCAAATGTATAAGAATTCAAAAAATATACTTTCTCTTTTTCATTCAGTCACAGTCTTAAACTTATGCAGAAACTCAGAAGTCTCAAATTAATGATGCACACATTTTCATCTCTCAAATGAATAAGGTAGTGGAAGACAGAATGTGTAAAAACTATAAGCCCAATATCTTTGTCCCAAGAAATCATATCTCTTAATGACGTGGTCCTTCTTTGAACAGACATGAACAACAGGTTGTTTTTTTCCATCTAATCCTAATTCAACATGATGCTCTCTCTCTCTTTCCTCTCTCTTGGCTAACATAGAAGCGTAACTCTTTCTAGCTTCCTAGCCTGTAGTATGCGCATTAGCTGGCTCAAGATGTTGCTTGTCACAGTGTTTCCCAAATAGTCGAAGTTGTTACTGCCCTCTTCTGGCTAGGAGTGGAAAGTACTTCTTCAGTACTTTATGGAAAGCCTGTCTCTATAGCATTAGTCCAAGAAAGTGCAGGAGGATGACTTGGTTCAGCCTCAGAAAGCCTAGTACACAGTGTAGATTAATCAACACCACCAACAGCCAAATGGATTAATTACCCAAGTCTGACTAATTTATGACTCAAGTACATTTAGAGATAATGAAGGAACCATTTGTGTATCAACAGTATTAATACTAGCCATAACTCATATCTCCACTTCTCTAATTATGAAAACACTTATTCTGACCTATACTCCAGGAGTTTGTTCAACCTGGACCTCTGAGTTTCCTCCATCCTTACAACTGTCCTCAACAGAAAGACAGTAGAAGAGCTCTGGTGCCCTAGCCCCAAATTCCTCTAGTCAGAATGAATACTATCTTTGGTCTCCACAGATAAGAGTCCATTGGCCTATTCAAACTAACCTTGTCAATAAAAGATAGATAGATAGATAGATAGATAGATAGATAGATAGATAGATAGATAGATAGATAGATAGATTGATAGATAGACAGATAGATAGATAGATAGATAGATAGATAGATAGATAGATAGATAGATAGATTGATAGATAGACAGATAGATAGATAGATAGATAGATAGATAGATAGATAGATAGATAGATAGATAGATAGACAGACAGATAGATAGATAGATAGATAGATAGATAGATAGATAGATAGATAGACAGACAGACAGACAGACAGACAGACAGACAGATAGATAGATAGATAGATAGATAGATGAAGAATCAATATCTTAAAATTCCAAGGACAGTCCTCTGCCTGTCACTTAACAAATACTCCCCATAAACTACTCTGTAGGGAAACCTGAATAAATTTGTTTACTTATTTTATTTAAATGTATTTCCAAGGTAGATGATTAACCTACATGGGCAAATTACAGGTTCAGACCTGCAGATGCATATAAAGTGTAATTCAAAAGATAAATATGAAAGCAGAAACTAGTATCAACTGAAACTATGGGTATGTATTAGAATACAGAAACAATTACACCGAACAAGAATTAATATAAACTTTACACACGTTAGACATGTAAAATAGTTGGACAAATATGCATGAAGAATAACAGCCCATCCTCTTGACTTTTCACTAATAACCCAAGTGTATAAGGCATTGATACTAACTGCATTTATACATTTGATGCTGAAAAAACTGCTCAGGAAATCATGCCTTTAGAACGAGGCTGAAGCTGTATCTTGCAGTTTAGTTCAGGTTGTTAAGGCTATACACTATTACAAAACTGCATCACACAGTCTTGTATTTGACTACCTGAGTTTTTATTTCCAACCTGTTTGAGTGAGCAAACAGTGTTACTGGGATACCCTAGCAATGTCACATTATGTCCAGTGAGCTTAACTGTTTTACAATTAAATTCAATATTTTAATTTTCAGTTATGTTAGGCCATTATTGCCTGCACTTATATTTTCCATAAGCTTATCATGCAGTTTTTTTCTGTCCATTAACCTAAAGCATCTGCAAATACATCAGTCAGTGGCCATAACTAATTAGACACCAAGTTAGCATGCAACAAGTTACTGAGACATGGAGTTATAATGGTGGCCATCCTGTGAACACCGTGTTAGCACTGCTCCAATGAAAATGGCAGGGTCATGGCAATTAAATCCGTGCAAAAATGGTCAACTAAGCTCTAAAATTTCTTTAAAGGTTATCTTAACCACTCTCTAACCAGAAGGCTTCAAATATGGTGGGAAAAAAAAGAAAACAACAAATAGATAACCATGTAGAAACTTACTCCTGAAGTGTGGATGACTTCCATGATGAAACGCCACTGCAATGGTCCACAAAATTGAGGAATCATACATTATCAAATGGACTATCAGGATGGCAAATGAAAGTGAAACCATGGACTTACAAATATCTAAATCTAAATTTTCAGCTATATCCACTCCAGAAAAGGAAATTATTTCCAAGTGACTGAGAACTACCAGACAACTGGAAGGTGAAAAGGGTATAAGTGAACCAAAAACAGAACATTTCCCAGAATTGTAAGATTTCAAAACAACCATTACAGACAGTGATTTAACAACTATCAGACCAACTGCAGACTTTGGGTAACACAATGAACCATATAGTGGAAAGGCTACAAAAAACAGAAGCTAAAACACTAAAACACGAAATAAAAATCAATCATATATTAGAAACATCACAATCTAATACTAAAACTATTCAGGAGCTGCAACAAAATGTCCTAGACCTAGATGCAAGCAGTAGAAGAAACAATATTTTGGTATGAGGAATACATAAAAAATACAAACAGTCAAAACTGATCAAAGTTTTATACCAAATTATTGGCTGCCTCCAACCAGATCATTACTGAGAGAGTACATGGTGCACTAAGAACACCATGGTCACAAGATAAGTCAAGACAGGTTTACATGAGAGTCTTAAATTACCAAGATGCTTTTAAAATCTTAACAGCTGCCAAAAACCACTAGTATGGAACAGGAACAAAATCACTTTTGCGCAGAATTTCCCATACCAGATTAAGCAGAATCAACAGAGACTGTCACTGTTCTGTACGTTTTTGATCATGAGGTGCATCAAGTTCCAGATGACATGCCCCTCTAACTTGGTATTCCAGGAGAAGGGAAATAAATACTCTGTGGAGTCACCTAAAGATGCAAAACAAGTCTTTTTAAATACTTTTAACTTGATACCTGAATGAAGACTGACTGTTGAACCATTACAAGAAAACCACATACCAAATACTATTGGACATACAGGTAATGGTGGAAACCAAACTGTGTTAACTAAAGAACTGTAAGTTTGGGGCAAAATAATAAATGTAATGTGTCTAGTATTATGATTTTATCTGTGCTATATTTTATATTTTAAATGACTATGAGGTCAGCGGGTTTATGTTTATATATGACAGTGTTTCAATAGTGCACTTTCTCTTATTTTTCATAGTGGGGTCCCTGTGAAAGTACTGTCATGTACCGGAGATATTTTTTCTATGTGAAAGTTAGCATTACAGTAGTCATGAATGAAGTCTGCCTATTAACAGCATTATTTGTTGACAGTATACTGAATATCAGTGGATATATATTAGAAAAACTGATTTCCAGGATTTGCCAGCTAAATAATTGTATCTTTCATACAAATGATGGGTATAATTGCATATGTGTCATGTATTGGAGTTTTGTTTGTGCTGATTTAACATTATTAATGGTCGGGAGGTCTCTAAGGTCCTGTATATACTCGACAGACTTTATGCAGAGCACCTCCTGTCATTTTATCATACTGTAGTAACTGCAAAGTATTTACATGTTTCAGAGCTATTTTCTATAAGAATGAAAGCATTAAAGCTGGTCCTTACTTTCAAATCGCATATAGTTTTATCATTTATATCATACTGTTACCAATTTTATAATTCAGATAAGAAAATCACTGGGTAAAATATCATCTGTTCTATTAAATGATTTATATACTTGTTTATAGTCAACCTGTTTGAATTTAAATATTGATTGAAACATATCCCTGTTGTCTTTTCAATATACTACAAGTTCACTTTATAATGGGGGCTACGCAACTTATTTTTGGGGAGATTTTGGGGTAGTTATGCTATTTTTGATCTACTTAGAAATGTTTTTTATATTATACTCAGGGTAAACATATTGAGAAATAAAGAACATACATGGATGCAAAATTATAATGTTATTTACTTATATGGTTCTTTATGCACTGTTAGTTTACTCTCTTCCTGCCTGTTTTCGAGTGTGGTTAGGCATGGGTTGGTAGCAGGAAGAGTAGAGTGCAATGTGTCATTTTTCTTATATTTAAACTTATACAATAAAAAGTGTTCTTATGGTCTCTTAAAACACTATTTCACCATCCCTTTTAATATTTAATGTGAGTGTAAGTGTGGGCAATTGATACATGGAATGTGAAAGGTATACAAATAAAAAAGAAAAGAAGCTTATTCTTTCACTGAACATTTAAATCTAAGGCTGAAATAATATTTGTTCAACAGACTCACATGATGTTGGGTTAATGGACTCAAGAGTTGGCTAAATAATTGGCAGGGGCTATAACTGAATCAGGCACTAAATCAAATAGCACAGGGGTAGCAATTATTCTCAAAAAATCTTTAAAGCATAATACATTACAGTATAACTCAGATGAGGAAGGGTGATGGTGTTACGTAGTTCTAAAGAACTCATTTCTTGATAAACCTGTACTATTACTGAACTTGCATGCACAGTGTACTAAACAACACAAGTTAATAATGTCAGTTTATAAAATTCTAAGCCAACTCCCTAACTAGTATTATATTTTAGAGGGAGATTGGAATGCAGTTTGTGATCCTACATCCAACAGGACTAGGAGAAGCAAATTGTGCAATATGCATGCTTCAACAGCAATCTGTATCTTAAAAATAAATTTTAATTTATTTGATCCCTTCAACTTTCAGAAGATAAGTGAAATATCAGAGAAATTCATGTTCTATTCACATTGTTATAAAACATGGGCTAGGTTGGACTTCTTGATCTCAGAAATATTTTTGAGATCTACCACTGACATCTACTGTACACTGAACCACAATTTTTTTTGGACCATTCTAGAATTTCACTTACTGTTAACTGGTTCAATATATCCAATACAATGAAGAAAGGCTATAACTGGGCTCTGAACCCTGCACTGCTCCAGAAAGAAAATATTGTTAAGGCAATTTATGAGGTACTTGATGAGCTTACGAACATCCCTTCTAGTTCTCATACTCCTTCTGATGTACAATGGGATGCTGCTAAGGCCCAGGTTAGAAGCATACTTATAAATAAACCATCTTATTATAAAACTTGAACTTGAAGAGTAACTTTGTTGAAATTACAGCTGTAATATAGAAAATATGGGTTGGGAGGGTGGCTTAATGGCTAAAGTGTTTGCCTTACAAACACAAGGTGCAGGGTTTGATTCTCACAAGGGATAATTGGCTAGGCTTAAAAGAGCTTGCAAGGGCAGTTAACTTAGTACTAAACTATGAACTATGAAAAAATATATAGATCAAAGGAAGTAACACTGAATGGAAAAATCGCTGAACTTGAAGAGTAACTTTGTTGAAATTACAGTTGTAATATAGAAAAAATAAGCATCAGAAAGAACTTCACCTACTTTATACCAAGAAAGTATTATTCAATGAAAGGAAAATGGTAGCTGTATACTCTGAATGGAAACACCTTACATCAAAAATGCTAGCAAGAATGATAAATATTAACAAAGCCTCTCCATTAATAACCAAAATCATATATCAAAATAAGACTTACAATTGAAATATTTAGATTATTCAACTGTTTGAACAAATCGATACTCAAACATATGGAGAGCAAAAGTTATCATTTACTTCAAAAGAAAAAGATCAGTTTCTATATCAGATAAATTTTCCTAAAGTCAACCAAAGTCAACAGGACCTTATTACAGCTCCTTTCACCTTACAAGAAATACTATGCATAATAAGCAATCTTAAGGCAGGCAGAGCCACTTGACCTGATGGCTATACAGCTGCTTTTTATAAAACTTTTGGTCAAAAATTTTTAAAATCCTATTATGTCTATTCAATTACATTAGAGAAACTGGCATAATGGACCTATATCTAAATCATTTTAAAACAATCTTTATTTCCAAGTAAAATAGTGACACTAAAGACCCATTAAACTATGGACTGATTTCCCTTATGCATTTAGATATTAAAATATTTACCTCATTTTTGACAAACAGATTGAAACTGTTATTACCAAGTATAATTTCACTCAACCAATCAGAGTTTTTTCAGGGTATACAAATCTGTGACCACACAATAACCCTAGACATGCTGATTTCACTATCTATTCAAAATAACAACTCAATAGTCACACTTGCTCTTGATAGACTTAACTTAGACTTTCTTATTTCAATAATGTTGTATTTCGGTCTACAGCAAACTTTTATTAACTCAAATAAAATCTTTCTGCAAATGCACACGTCTTTACATATAAATAAGACTACTTCTCCTTCAATAAAAATTAATGGAATAAGACAAGGAAGCCCATTGCCCCCATATTTATTTAATGTACGTATACATAGAGCCACTCTTTCTTCTTATAGTTCAAAGAACTTTTCATTATCTTCCTATAATAAATAATATAAAGCTTACACGGCTTTTGCTCATGACTTAAATCTTTACTTTACCTAATATTGATCTACCAAAAATTCAGCATCTTATTGAAACATTTTCAAAATTTTCTAACTACAAACTTAACATAAATAAATAAATTATTTTTCCTTTAAACCCAAACTATAACTTAAATAATTATTTTCCAGAGTCTGGAATTAAATTAAATGATACTTTGAAATATCTTGATATATTTTTTGTCATGACCCAAAAAAGTTTTACCAGATTAATTAAACTTTGGGCAATGATTGAACAAGATATCGTCAGATGGAACAAATTAAAATTCCCTTTATTGTCACAAGTGGCTAATATTAAAATGAATACATTACTTAAATTACTGTTTCAGTTTAATGCAACTAATATAATAATTCAGAATTTTTTTTCAAAACCTTACATGTAAATCTTTCTAGATTTCTTGGTAACCCAAATCTATCCATATTAGCTACCAAAAGTTGATTTATTCCCAAAGCATTGGCAACTTGAGTCTCCTGGATTTTAAACTCTATCGTGACATAATACATGGTAATAGAATTATAGCAGTCTCTTATTATTGTCCAATAAAAAGAAAATTGAGTCCTGTTTGGGTAAAGTATGGTATAACCTAGTAATCAGTTCCAAAATTACCCCTAAGATCCAACCCTTCCTCAATAAGGAAAATATTGGAAGAATCAAATTAAATAACTAGCTAAACAAGTATGATGACTATCATGCAAAATATAATTGAATCACTAAATCATACAAGTTCTTTTAACATTTTCCAACCAATCCATCTCATTCCAAATCTTAAACTAAATAATTCTATGTTAAACCTGAACAATAACCCCTAAATTAAAGCAATGAAGATATTAGGCATTTATTGTTATACAAACTTTCTATAAATTATCTCAGAATGCATTAAACCTTCCTAAAAGCTATCTAGTTATATACTAAGACAGATTAAAGAAATGATCTCAGCTCTATTAGAAGACCCAAAGTTAGAAGACAACAACATAAATCTCTGTAAGGAGTTATGGAATATGTTCACACTTAAAAAGAAAATGCTAGCAAATATGTATAAAGTAATCAAATCTATTAAATAGCAAGATAATATGCTATATTCAGACTATTGGTCCAAACTGCAACCTGTAATTAAAAATAAAAAGAAATCTCAATCAATTTAGCTTCCTTTAAAACTAATCTCTTTTAAAAACCCATGTATACCCAATTCATGATAGTTAATAATGCTTATTTAACTTCTCTTAACTCAATAAACACTATTCCATATCTTCTTCAAACTGTCTACACTGTGATGGCCAAACAGCTGACAATCTGTATGTATTTTGGAGCTGTAAATGTTTATATAACGTATGCTGGTGACTAAGGGCCAGGCTAGAAAAGATGAGGTATGAAAGCACTACCGTGTCCTAGCAGTTTGCTATTTTACACATTCCCCCTGTGGAACTAACCAAACAAAAGCTACATATCTTAATTACCTTTTTTCATTCATGAAGCTATACATCTCACAAAACTGGCTTGAGAGATCAAATGCATCATGGGATGGCTTTAAACATATGGTGATTTAATATATATAACAGTTCATAAATTAATAGTTAGTAACCAAATCAAATACTCTTATTACTCATAGATTTGGAATACATTTTTGACCATGTACTCCAATAATCTCAGCTAGACACATCTACACATTAAGCTGAGTTAACAAAGAGGAGACAAAAAGGCAAGAGATGTGGAAAATGCATAAATATAGCTGCAAGTATAGGAAACTTTTGGAACAACCTTATGTTGATCATAATCGAACACAGGAATGGTTTAGGAGGGGTGAATTTAAAACAAAAGATGAAAGGTTAATATTGGTGGCTCAAGATAGTGGACTATGTACACGTTAGTTTACAAAGTCCATTGAACATGTGGGAGAAATGGACAAATGTAGGTCTTGTAAAACAGAACTGGAAACTGTCACATGTCTTGTAGCTGGTTGTGATATACTAATGGCAGAAGGATTGTATACTCAAAGGCGTAATAATGTGGCAAGACTGTTGCACTGGGGATTGTGCAAACATTATGGTATTGAAGTGTCTGAAAACATTGGGAACATTAGCCACAAAGCATCATAGAAAAATAATGAAGTTTATATCACATGGGATCACCCACTACCAACAGTCCAAAAAATAGATGCGAGAAAACCAGATACAGTCGTCCATGAAATGAAGATAAAAGTAGCGTTGATTATTGAAATTGCTACACCCAATGACTACAGTGTATTGCGTACAGAGAGACAAAAAGTCATAAAATAACTGGATTTGCAGGGGGGAAATGAGGGCAATGTGGAAGAAGGATACCCAGACAGTTCTAGTAGTAGTACTGGCAAGAGGTCTTATAAAAAAGAATTTACAATCATACTTGGGTATGTTACCAGTACATGTAACTCCATACGAATTGCAGAAGGAGTCATTACTGGTCACATTGCGGGTGCTGTGAAGAGCACTTTTGGCTGACATCAAACACTGAAACAATATTAATTTCATGAACTTTAATCGTACTTTGACTTAGGAATGGGGTCCATTCCCGTCATGGTACTAGAAACCTGAAACACTTGAAGAAATTAAAAATAGATTTATTATTATCTTTTTTTGATTCTGTTTCTGAGACCATAATGATATGTAATGCTGTCATTGTACTAAATGAACTCATGTAATGGCACTTGTCACTCAGTGTACATAGTTGTTAGGTTATTATTTCTCTTTTTTATGTTAATTCTTCAGTGTGTTATAAACAAAGCATTTTGTATGTACTTATGCTCATCATATGTTGAAGAAGCTTTTTGATATATTTCTTCATAGGACTACAAATAAAGATATTGCAATATGAAAATCCTGAAGTGACACCATGGCTGAGGCTTATGCAAAAAGGCAACTGGAATGTTAAAAAATATATGATGAACTTTATTCAAGAAAACAAAAACAAAAAAAGGCCTGAGTACAATGATAAGCACTTTCGGTGAAACTTCGCCTTCATCAGATCATAGTGTACAGAGGTCCCCATTGGTTAAAATAATAGTGAATAGCCAATCATTTCACTATCAGCTGACACACGTACAAGAATTAACAAATCAAAAGTACCAGATATAAGACCTGGAAGTGTGATAACACAACACACATCTAGCCAATCCTGAGTTAAGGAGAGATTTCCAGCCCATTAATCATAGCCAATAGTGAAAGAATCTAGACAAAACATAATTCCTGTTTGAAGGCAGCATGTCATAAAAATCAAACTTATATCAAAATATAAAATAATCAATAAAAATCTGTAATCGTATTACAACAAGAGGTTGATTCTTATTTGTTCAGATCCTATTTAAGCTACAGCATTCATGACCATAATTCGAT
>NC_056733.1:1007364930-1007387430 GCF_019279795.1 Protopterus annectens | reverse complement strand
CTATCTATCTATCTATCTATCTATCTACCTATTTCTATCTATCTATCTATCTATCTATCTATCTATCTATCTATCTACCTATTTCTATCTATCTATCTATCTATCTATCTATCTATCTATCTACCTATTTCTATCTATCTATCTATCTATCTATCTATCTATCTACCTATTTCTATCTATCTATCTATCTATCTATCTATCTATCTATCTATCTATCTATCTATCTATCTGTCTATCTATCAATCTATCTATCTATCTATCTATCTATCTATCTATCTATCTATCTATCTATCTATCTATCTGTCTGTCTATCAATCTATCTATCTATCTATCTATCTATCTATCTATCTATCTATCTATCTATCTATCTATCTATCTATCTATCTATCTTTCTACCTATTTCTGTCTCTCTATATCTGTCTATCTATCTATCTATCTATCTATCTATCTATCTATCTATCTATCTATCTATATACTACCACTGGAATACTTTAATTTACTCATTTTTAATTGAGAAAATGAACTAACCCATGAGCACTCTTCACCAGTGTCCCAGGCCATTACAGCAATATATACATGGAACTCTATAAGATGATCAAGTTTTCATAAACTTGAAATTCATATGGTCGGGACCATATGAGCGAGTTTTTGAAAACTCGAACATCTAAAAAAAAAACACAAAAATCTAACTTTTTAACATTTTTGCAGGGGGTCATGCCCCCCTTCCCCCCTGCACCCCCACACCCCCTACATATTATATATACCAACTTTGAGATCATAATACAGTGATGAAAAGGTTAAATTTCCAGATCTGCCCTGTACCGGAATCTCCATTTAAAAGTTTTGGGTTTTCAAAAACTCGATCATATGGTCCCAACGATGTGAATTTCAAGTTTCTTAACTACACACTTCTCAGGTATTCTCTTCCCATTCTTAAAGGACATGCTATTTACCTAAAAATCCTTACACTCAGAGACTAAGAATGCCATATCACATAGAGATGGGGAAGGGGGCTCTCTTTCCTTTAATGTAAGTAAATTCAGAGTTGAAAGATACAGTCTGGTTAAGTCTGCAAAATACACTTCCACTGAAGTAAAAGCATAGGTGTGAGAGCAACTCTGTCTGCCCACCCCAAATATGAATCAACATATTCCAATACCTCTTTAATAAGGCAGAACCATTACTCATACTACGCTATTCTGAATTATTCTGTCAAGTCTTCTCTCTTTTTTCATCCTTCTCATGTCAGTCAGGTTTGTGTGTGAAACACTAGTGATTGTGTGATCACCAGAGTATGACTATAAGGTGTTATCCCAGAATATCAATTTTGCAGAGTACAAGAGATGTATCTTATCCCTGAGACAGAGTTACCACAGAACACACACACATAGGCACACACACACATAGGCACACACACACACACACACACACACACACACACACACACACACACACACACACACGCACACACACACACACACACACACACACACACACACACACGCACACACGCGCGCACACACACACACACACACACACCTAAACATGTGCATACATCCCTCTCTCTCTATATATATATCTATATATATATATCTATATATATATATATATATATATATATATATATATATGTATATATATATATATATATATATATATATGTATATATATATATATATATATATATATATATCTATGGGTCTACTTCAGAAGATCGACAGACCATTTGATCGACATTCATTTGGTCGACAGCTCATTTGGTCAACAACCAGTATTCAAGGCACTTAACAGGGATTTGCCCCCCCTCCCCAATGTTGTGTGACCCTGGAGTTGTTATATATAGTTAGGGGGGTGTGGGGGCACATCCCCCCACATTGGGTGGTGTGGGGGCGAAGCCCCTCACCTATTTTCGTTTATAAGCATGAAAATACAAGAAAAACAACACATTTTAAACGAAAATAGGTGGGGGGGCTGTGCCCGCCACATCCCCCCTAACTAAATATATCAACTCCAGGGTCGCACAACATTGGGGAGGGGGGCAAATCCCTGTTAAGTGCCTTGAATACTGGTTGTCGACCAAATTAGCTGTCGACCAAATGAATTTCGATCAAATGGTCTGTCGATCTTCTGAAGTAGACCCATATATATATATATATATATATATATATATATATATATATATATATATATGTATATATATATATATATATATATATATATATATATATATATATATAGTACAAAGGATAAGCCCAGAAAAAAATCACTTTAGCTAGCAGATTTAGGTGACTCTCTCTCTGGGGGGAATAAAGCCCCCTTGTTGAAATTACAAGTAGTTTATTCAGTTAAGTAGATATATAGATGAGTGATCTTCTGTTTCTTGTTAGTCATGTCACTCTCTGGGTCACAGGTGAGATACTAGACTTGACTCAAGCTTTCTGGATTACTTCTGTTTATATATATATATATATATATATATATATATAAACGGTTAGTGAGCCAGTAGCAGAAAAGAAACCAATAAACGTATAACTCCTACTCCACCAAGCACAAATAAATCTTGCTCCAAAGGTAGAAAAAATGCTTTAATAAGCAACACTTCAAAAAACCACTCCACCACACAAAACCTTAGAATCTGAAGAATCCCCCCCCCCCTTAGAAGATCAGAGAGATTAATGAATCAAGGAAAAGTATTTTACAATTCAAAAAACTACAGGGGGAGGGGGGGAGGTCATTTCAGATGACACGTCAGGGCTGGAACTAGTGGATGGCATTATTAACAACATGAATACTTGGACCCTCAATGGTTTTAACATATACAATTATTCAAATGCCAGTATTGACAAAAGCTGGTTTGATTTGTTTTCAAAAGGTTTTACCTTTGTTCCTACACAAAAAAATGGATATTTTTAAATTATTGATAGACATCAAGTTGTTCATTCGGAAAAAGAATTTGGAGCTTTTCTTCAAGGGTAAAACACTAGAAAATTATGCACATTTTCTAAAGCGGAAAAGTACATTTAACCCGCCCACACACCCCCAGCTCAAGAACTTTGAGTTAAATGTGGAAAATGAAATTAGAACCCACCTAACAACAAGGCATTTTCACTCTAATTTAACACAGGAAGAAAAGAACACTTTAAGAGTCATTAGTGACAATCGCAATCTGAGAGTAATGAAACCAGACAAGGGGGGTGGGGTTGTTGTCATGGAAATAATCCAATATGAAGGAAAAATGATGGAGTTATTAAATGATTCAGAAAAATATACCAGGGTGTCTATCAATGAAGTCAATATTGCATACAGAAAGATCCAGGTTTTGTTATATGATATGCGTATGCAAGGGTCCATTGATCACAACACCTACAAGTTCTTAGTTGTTGAAAAACCAAAAATCCCTTGCATTTTTGGTATCCCCAAAGTGCACAAAAACTCCTGTGACCCCCCCCTCAGACCAATTGTGTCAGCAGAAGGTTCAATAACAGCCCCCCTAGCAAAATTTGTTGACCACAAGATTAAGTATGTATTAGAAGGTTGTGAAAATATTTTAAAAGATTCCTGGGACCTGTTGCGAAAAATTAAGCCCCCATTATACACTGATAACACTACCTTTGGGACCATGGATGTAATAGACCTTTTTGGTTGTATACCACATGACTTAGGTTTACATTGGTTCGAAGAAAAATTAATTGCAAGTAAAAAATTGACACATACCGATTTTAGAAACACCTTAACCTTGATGGAAATAGTATTAAAAAATAATTTTATCTATTTCCAAGGCGAATACTTTAAACAAGAAAAAGGCGTTGCAATGGGGGCACATTGTGCACCAGCCTATGCTAATATTATTATGGCCTTTTGGGAAGAAAAGTTTCTTTTAAATTCTCTTTTTTTAAAAGAATGTTCCCTGTACACAAGGTTTTTAGATGATTTGTGTTTTTTCTGGAAGGGTAGTAAGGAAAATTTTAACAACCTTTTGACCTATGTAAATAGCACTTCTACTTTTTTAAAATTTACTTGCAATTTTGATGAACAAGAATTGAGATACCTTGACGTTCATATAGGGAAGAAAGAAGGCAATTTTACATCACGAATTTTTAGAAAAGAAACCTTCTCCGATTCTTATTTGCATTACACCAGTTGCCACCCCCCACATCAAAAGAAGGGGGTAGTGAAAGGACAATTGGTCAGGTCTAGTAGAATGACTTCTGACAACAAGGTATTTTTGGAATAGACCAAATTTTTAAGGAATCTTTTTATCCAGAGAGGGTACCCTTTGGATCTGTTTAATAAAGTGTCTGAAGAAGTCAATACCAAAATTGCAGATACCTTTGCACCTATTCTAGGTAAGGAGGAAAGCTTGAGTCCTAATCAACAACAGGAACAAAAGTTTGGAGAAAATGAGACAGGGTTTATCACTACCTTTAGTGAACAATCAGCATTTGTCAGAAACATTTTTTCAAGAGAATGGTATAGTTTTTCCAAATTCTCGGACCTTGAACACATGTTTGACAAAGAATTAACTCACGTCTACCGTAAGGGTAAAAGTATCAAAAAATACCTGGAAGGAGGGATGAAAGTTAATACTTGCAACAATATTAATAAATCCAAGAAGGGATTGTATAGATGTGGGAGATGTAATTATTGTTCACACTTGATTTGTGGGGGTACTTTGTTTTTAGAAGCTAGAAATATGACCCTGCATTTGAACACATTTGCCAATTGTGATACCAAAGGGATTATTTATA
Organism: Protopterus annectens; assembly: GCF_019279795.1. Classification (NCBI taxonomy): domain Eukaryota; kingdom Metazoa; phylum Chordata; order Ceratodontiformes; family Protopteridae; genus Protopterus; species Protopterus annectens. Next base: position 1,007,382,682 of record NC_056733.1, on the reverse strand, counting down.
TAGCTGTTTGTAAAAAATGTCCCTCTTTCTATGTCGGAAAGAGTGAAAGAAGGCTCAGACAAAGAATATATGAGCACTTATATGATGTCAAAGTGAAGAATGAGAAAAATGCGCTTAGCAAGCATTCAACAAAATGTGAGACTTCAGGATACTCATTTTTTATTTTGGAAGTAGTTCCCACAAATCCCAGAGGTGGGATGTGGGAAACACTTATTGAATATAAAGAATTGTATTGGCAACTCTTTTTAGATGCAAATCGTAACTTTGGGCTCAATGACATGGTATCCTTGGCCCCAGTATTGAAGTTGAGGGCTGCAAAGCTTTAACCTTACTGGGACTGTAATGGTCCCCATTTTTATCTTTATTTTGCTTCAGATAATATAACAAAAAAATTTTGTACTGCAACTATTTTTCAACCAGAAATATGTGTTAGTGTATTGTAATGCAATTCAAATTTCAGCCACATGATGGTGCTATGATCAAATCTTACTTATATATTTTTTTATTTATTTTTTAATGAAGATCAATACTCAGATTTTAAATGTTGTTTTTAAAAATGTTTTTAACAAAGTTTTTTAAATATTTATTATACAATATGTTGTGAAATATAGAGGGCATTATGTAATTAGAAAAGTTTAATTATATGATTACAAAGTTTTAAAGAAATTTATGCATCACTTTACAATCACCTTTAATATGTTTTATAAAATGATTGGTTAATTGAGCGCTGATGAAATTCAAATGTTATATATAAGCATTAATTGTACAACATGGCTGATATAACTGAGGAAGTTGGCGACGAAAACGTTCTACTGAATACGTTATTGTGTTTAGTTCTTGTACTACATCGTTCCCGTTTGTGTGGTGGAGTGGTTTTTTGAAGTGTTGATTATTAAAGCATTTTTTCTACCTTTGGAGCAAGATTTATTTGTGATTGGTGGAGTAGGAGTTATACGTTTATATATATATATATATATATATATATATATATACATATATATATATATATATATATATATATATATCATCTTCTTTCGGCTGTTCCCGTTAGGGTTCACCACAGCGGATCATCTGTTTCCATTTCTTCCTGTCCTCTGCATCTTGCTCTGTCACACCAACCACCTGCATGTCCTCTCTCACCACATCCATAAACCTTATCTTAGGGCTTCTTCTTTTCCTGTTACCTGGTAGCTTCATCCTTAGCATCTTTTTCCCAATATACTCAGCATCCCTCCTCAGCACATGTCCAAACCAACGTAATCTTGCCTCTCTGGCTTTGTCTCCAAACCTTCCAACATGGGCTGACCCTCTAATATACTTATTCCTAATCCTGTCCACCCTCGTCACACCCAGTGTAAATCTTAACATCTTTAACTCTGCCACATCCAGCTCTAACTCCTGCCTTTTTGTCAATGCCATTGTCTCCAAACCATATAACATAGCTGGTCTCACTACCCTCTTTTAGACCTTCCCTTTCACTCTTACTGGTACTCGTCTGTCACAAATCACTTCTGACACTCTTCTCCACCCACTCCATCCCACCTGTACTCTCTTCTTCACCTCTCTTCCACACTCACCATTACTCTGAACTATTTATCCCAAGTATTTAAACTCATCCACCTTCGCCACCTCTCCTCCTTGCATCCTCACCATCCCTCTATCCTCCCTCTCATTCACACACATATATTCTGTCTTAGTCCTGCTGACCTTCATTCCTCTTCTCTATAGAGCATATATCCATCTCTCGAGGGTCTCCTCCACCTGTTCCCTACTCTCACTACAGATCACAATGTCATCTGCAAACATCATAATCCATGGGGACTCCTGTCTGATCTCGTCTGTCAACCTGTCCATCACCATTGCATATAAGAAGGGGCTCAGAGCTGATCCTTTATGTAATCTTACCTCCACCTTAAACGCATCTGTCACTCCCACTGCAGACATGACCACTGTCACACTACCCTCGTACATATCCTGTACCACTCTTACATACTTCTCTGACACTCCTGACTTTCTCATACAATACCACAAGTCCTCTCTAGGCACCCTGTCATATGCTTTCTCTAAGTCTACAAAAACACAATGCAATTCCTTCTGGCCTTCTCTGCACTTCTCCATCAACACTCACAGAGCAAGCATCGCATCTGTAGTGCTCTTTCCCAGCATGAAACCATACTGCTGATCACTAATCATCATGTCTCTTCTTAACCTAGCTTAGGTTCATAGGTCCATAGGCTGGTACTAGACTATTGGCCCTAGGACCTATACAAGCCTAGCCATAACAATTCCCTGGCTGTTTCTTCCCACACTATTTACTTTCCTGGACCCCTGTCTAGCAGGGTGACTGACGTGATCCCTGGGGTGAATTTCCTTTCTCCCATCCAATCATTAAGGTTCCTTTTGAAGATGGCCAGAAAGATGCTCTGCTTGACATGTATGGGCAGTCTATTCCAGAGTTTTGGGAGTTTCTGGGTCAGGAACCTATCCCTCCAACATATTTTGTTTATTGTATTTATTGAGCGTGTAGCTCTGAGGGATTGGGATTTCTTTAAGTGCAGCATGTCCAACAGCTCTGGGTTTGGCATGGCTTTGTATGTTAAGCAGAGATTGCCTCAGAGTAGACGATATATGACAGAGTATAGCTGGAGTTTCTTAAGGCGGTCAGCATAGGGCATCTGCTTTAGACCTGTGATTCTTTTACTGAGGTATTTCTGTGGCCTTTCCAGTTGTTGCAGATGTCTTGAGAGGTACATACCAAATGGGGCATTGTATTCTATAATGGGTCTAATGAGGGATGAGTACAGTGGGACAATGACCTCCTTTTTTCTGGATGAAAAGCCCTTAGTGATGAGGTGTGCCACATAGAAGGATTTCCTGACTGTTGTGGCGATGTGGTTATTGAAGGTGAGACCACTGTCCACCTGTGTCCCTAAGTCTCTTATCACACTTTCGGTGTTTAGTGCATTGCCACCTATGCGATAATTCACGGGTAAATGTTTTTTCCCAAAGGGGATAACTATACATTTCTTGGCATTGAGCTTGAGCCCATGGCTCTGGCACCAAGCATCTGTTTCTGTAAGGCCCTTTTGTAGAGTATCCACATCATTTGGGGATTCAATAATGGCTCCAAGTTTGTAGTCATCTGTGAACTTTGTTAGCCAGAGTCCCTTAGTGTTGGCCTGCACTTCAGAGAAGTAGATGACAAACAAGAGAGGTCCCAGGACTGAACTCTGAGGTATTCCACTTGTCACTTGTCTGGTGCTGGATTTGGAGTCAGCCACTTTTACAGCGTGGATTCTGTCAGTGAGCCAGTTAGCAACCCATCGAGTGATGTAGGGATTAATGCCTAGCTTAGTAAGTTTATCTATGATTCCTGAGTGGGGGATGGTGTCAAAGGCCTTGGCGAGGTCCAGATAGGCTGTGTGGACTGCCTTACCCTCTTCCATGGCCCTGGAGACTGATTTGAAGAAGTCAGTAAGATTCAGGAGACAAGATCGGCCCTTCACAAACCCAAACTGGGTGGGGTCCAGTGTTTTAAGGTTGCCAATGTCTTTGTTTAAAGTTCCATGATAATACGTTGCATGGCCTTGCAGATCAGGCTCATCAGACTGATGGGGCGGTAGTTCCCGGGATCCAAGGTGGAGTCGGATAACTGTAGCTGTGTGCCACTCAGTGGGCACAAGGCCTGAGGTGAGGATATGATTAAACATGACACTTAGGTGATGTGCCAGTTCATTTTGTAGTTCATGTAGTACACAGCCCGGGATGTCATCTGGTCCCATGGATGCTGTATTCTTAGCTTTGGAGAGTGCGTTTTGTACCTGTGTGGCCATTATTACCAGAATTTGGCAATCTTTCAGTATTGAGATTAAGGGGGTGAGTGGGGGGTGAAGTTGGCACTGAATCGATCTGCCAGGATATTGGCAATATCCTTGGGATCAGTATATTTAATGCCATTCTGTTGTAGCTCAGAGCAGATCTGATCATTGCCATTTATATTCTTGACATAGTTATAGAATGCATTGTGGTTGTCTTTGGAATCTTTGGCAATTTTATTTTCGTAACTAGCTTTGGAGGATTTTGTGAGAGATCTCAGCTTTTTACTGAGGCTGGTAAGGGAGTTTTTTGCATCCTGGGATTTTCCTTTTGTTGTAAAGTTTGTTTATGGCAGGGGACCACCAGATTGGCTTCCTTTTTTAGGAGGAGAGCATCTTGGTTCTATTTGGGATGGCACAAATCATGCATGAGTGGATGTGCTCATACAGTGTCTTAGTGTAGGACTCAGCAGTCGAACTTTCAGTTCCCGTCTGCATGGGTGTCATGAAGTTTGTAATTTCTGACTTGAGTAGCATGAAGTTGGCCTTGGAGAAGTTTTTTATGGAGGTTTCCTTACTGGGGGTGCGGGTGGGATGTGGATGTTAAGGGTGATTAGCTTATTGTCTGACCTGACCAATGAGGGGGTGGCCATAGGTGTGGAGCATCGATTTCTCATGTTGGTAATGACCAGGTCTAGGATATTGGAGCCCCTGGTGTGACTATGGATTAGTTGATCCAGGGCATTGGAATTTATGAATTCCAAGAACCATTGGGCAAAGGTGTTGGTGCATGAGTAGTTTTCCCAGTTAATGGCAGTGTAGTTGAAATCACCCAGTATTAGGGTGTTTGGTTGTATATTAATATTTTCCAGTATGTTTAGAAAGGTATAGTGAAAATCTTGGGGCATGGTGGGGGATCTGTAGCAAGCTACAATTTGGATTGCAGTCTTACCTAGTGTTAGTTGCACATGGAGAATTTCAGACACATTGTGTTGGGCAACTAACCTGGTGGTGTGAATATCCTTGGTGAATATGGACACTCCTCCACCTTTAGTGTTTCGATCCTGGTTTGGTAGCCGAAAAGTGTGGTGAGAGTTGTAGCCTGGTATTGCAGGGGTGCTCTCTGGAGCCTTGAACCAGGTCTCAGTTACTGCACAGATATCGATGTTCTCCATTTTTAGCAGTGCCTCGAGAGAGTGCATTTTGAGGTTTAGACTTCTAGCATTGAGTAGCATTACCTTCAGATTTTGCATGTTTGTACCTGTTACGGTGGTGGTTTTGCCCTTTGAACTTTGCCTAAAAAAGGCACTATAGGGGTGGCAAGAGCCTTAGCCAGTAACCAGAATCCCAGGGACGACATGTGCAGACCATCTCTGGCAAAGCATCATGGTCTGTCGATCATGTCGTCCCAGGCAGACAGATACTGGATCCCCTTTGAATGACACCAGAAGCTTAGCCAATTGTTGTAGTCAATCATTTTGTCCTTATATTGTGGTATCATTCTGGGCGAAGGCAGGATGCTACTCAGGGCTAGGGTCATACCTGCCTGGGCCACATGATCTGAGAGCTCTTCCATGTCTCTTTTCATGTAGTCCAGGGAGGTATGTCTCAAGTCATTTACTCCAACATAGACAATGACAGAGTACTTGTTGTGGAGTGACTTGAGTGCATGAGTTATGTGGCAGATCCTGGCACCCGACAGGCAGCTCACTGTAATGTTCTCCTTGTTCAGCCTGGTGAGTGGGACATCAGTGTGCCTGACTATAGAGTCACCTATGACTAAAGTGTTAAGTACGCTGTCTTGCTTTAGGGGCTGTTGCTGGGTGGCACACTGGTGTTGTGAGCTATGTGACACTTTGGTTGTGATTGGTGTTTGTTTGCATTTCAGCTTCGGAGGTCCTTGTTGCTTGGGCAGGTTAAAGTTAAGGGCCTTCACATATGTGGATTTAGTGTTGCTATGTGTGGGTGTTGGTGGTGTGAGATAGAAGGGCTATGTGTTGCTTGAGGTGTAGTGCGGGTGTTAACCTTCTCCTCTTAACTGTCTAGCACAATCTTGGGTGGAGAGAGCATTGCTTCCAGTTTGGTTATGTGAGTGCATCTCTCACAGGTTGTAGTGTTGGGTGGTAGAAGGAGAGGGTTGTCTGTGTACATGAGGCAATTGCTGCATTGCCCCAGTATGCCCAGATTCACCAGGTGGACAGGAGAAATCAACGGAAGCTGACCCTTGGACATGCCTGGTTTGGTGCTTTTCTTTTTTTAAAGTACAGGACCTGTTTTCCCTTACCTTAGCAAGGTGCTTTGCAATTATAGGCTGTTTAGTGCCTATGATTAATTTCTCATTATTAATAAGGAGAGCTGAGTGCTTGTATCAGTTTAAGGCTTCCTAGTGCTTTCCAGCAGGTATTAGAGCAAGTGCTACTCACAGGGATGCTTAAAGGTAAGATGAAAAAAAATGGTTTATCCTAAACACTGCAGTGTGCACTAAAGACGTTAGATGTGAAAGCAGGTAACTTAAGTTTTACCTGTTTAAAAAGTTAAGTTTTAGTGGAGAGTCACTATTTTTAAAACAAAACAGCAAGATAGATTGAAAGGAGGTGATCACATTTGTATTCTGGTACTATGGACTACAGTAGAATGGCCAATACATTTAAATAGTTGAAGGGGAGTGATTTCACAAAATGATAATTTTGTGCTTACTCACGCAAGCCAATGAAAGCAGAGATGAAATGAGATATATGGTCAAATTAACGTAAGAGGCAGGCAGCTTGAAAGACAGTGGTATTTAAGAACACAACAGTGATAGGGTGGGGAGGTGGCGAAATATTTCTGCCTGACTCACAGGAAACAGAGCTGTGGTGTCTTTTGAAGTTTTAATATGCAGTTAAAAGCAGAACACAAGCAAAACACAAGGTAAAGAAAACAAATCACAGCACTCAAAATATAAAAAGGCAACAAACCAATACAAAATACAACAAATAAAAAGCAAACCAACCTTTCCTCACAGCAAGTGTAACAGAGTCTGGGTGAGCCTTTCCAATAAAGCTCATTTGACTGAAGCTCATAACACTGACACATATATTCTTCCATATATAGCTTCCACTACTCTTTCCCATAACTTCATCCTGTGACTGATCAATTTAATCCCTCTGTAGTTACTACAGCTCAGCTCAGCACATCACCCTTATTTTTAAAAATATGGGTCTACTTCATATGACCTAAATTTCATTTGACTGAGACCAAAACACTGAGTTCAAAATATTGAAAACTTATTTGACTGAAACTCATAACACTGTCACATTAAAGTAAAAGGTATGTGCTCTTTTCCCCACTGTAGTGCGATCCTGGAGTTAGTATATATAGTTGGGGGGGTGGGGGGGCACAGCCCCCCACACGGTTTAGGTAAATATTGTTTTCTGCAAAGAGTTATTCATTTCAGTTATAAATATCCATGTGTATGGTTTAAAATGTATAAAGTATGTGGGGGGCTATGCCCCTCCACACCCAATGTGGGGGGCTGTGCCCTCCACCCCCCAACTAAATATACTAATTCCAGGATCGCACTACAGTGGAGAAAAGGGCATATACTTTTTACTTTAATGTGTCAGTGTTATGAGTTTCAGACAAATGAGTTTTCAGTACTTTGAACAGTCAGTGATTTGATCTCAGTCAGTTGAATTTCAGTCAAATGAAATTTAGGTTGCATAAAGTAGACCCATATATATATATATATATATATATATATATATATATATATATATATATATATATATGTATTTATTATATATAGTAGGGATATGGGAGGTGTAAAACCCATAATGGCATAAAAGTAAGGTTTGACTCTGATAAAAATGCTTTTTATATTTTAATTGGGAATGGTATTAACAACTCATTACAATTACTCTTGTATGATCACAGCTGTTCTATACAATTACAAAAAAATTCAGATAAGAAAATCACTGGGCAAAATATCATCTGTTCTATTAAATGATTTATATACTTTTTTCTAGTCAACCTGTTTGAATTTAAATATTGATTGAAACATATCCCTGTTGTCTTTTCAATATACTACAAGTTCACTTTATAATGGGGGCTACGCAACTTATTTTTGGGGAGTTTTTGGGGTAGTTATGCTATTTTTGATCTACTTAGAAATGTTTTTTATATTATACTCAGGGTAAACATATTGAGAAATGAAGAACATACATGTTTGCAAAATTATAATATTATTTACTTATATGGTTCTTTATGCACTGTTAGTTTACTCTCTTCTTGCCTGTTTTCGAGTGTGGTTAGGCACGGGTTGGTAGCAGGAAGAGTAGAGTGCAATGTGTCATTTTTCTTATATTTAAACTTATGCAATAAAAAGTGTTCTTATGGTCTCTTAAAACACTATTTCACCATCCCTTTTAATATTTAATGTGAGTGTAAGTGTGGGCAATTGATACATGGAATGTGAAAGGTATACAAATAAAAAAGAAAAGAAGCTTATTCTTTTACTGAACATTTAAATCTAAGGCTGAAATAATATTTGTTCAACAGACTCACATGATGTTGGGTTAATGGACTCAAGAGTTGGCTAAATAATTGGCAGGGGCTATAACTGAATCAGACACTAAATCAAATAGCACAGGGGTAGCAATTATTCTCAAAAAATCTTTAAAGGGTAATAATATTACAGTATAACTCAGATGAGGAAGGGAGATGGTGTTACATAGTTCTAAAGAACTCATTGCTTGATAAACCTGTATTATTACTGAACTTGCATGCAGAGTGAAGTAAACAACACAAGTTAATAATGTCAGTTTATAAAATTCTAAGCCAACTCCCTAACTAGTATTATATTTTAGAGGGAGATTGGAATGCAGTTTGTGATCCTACATCCAACAGGACTAGGAGAAGCAAATTGTGCAATATGCATGCTTCAACAGCAATCTGTATTTTAAAAATAAATTTTAATTTATTTGATCCCTTCAACTTTCAGAAGATAAGTGAAATATCAGATAAATTCATGTTCTATTCACATTGTTATAAAACTTGGGCTAGGTTGGACTTCTTGATCTCAGAAATATTTTTGAGATCTACCACTGACATCTACTGTACACTGAACCACATTTTTTTTTTCGGACCATTCTAGAATTTCACTTACTGTTAACTGGTTCAATATATCCAATACAATGAAGAAAGGCTATAACTGGGCTCTGAACCCTGCACTGCTCCAGAAAGAAAATATTGTTAAGGCAATTTATGAGGTACTTGATGAGCTTACGAACATCCCTTCTAGTTCTCATACTCCTTCTGATGTGCAATGGGATGCTGCTAAGGCCCAGGTTAGAAGCATACTTATTAATAAACCATCTTATTATAAACCTTGAACTTGAAGAGTAACTTTGTTGAAATTACAGCTGTAATATAGAAAATATGGGTTGGGAGGGTGGCTTAATGGCTAAGGTGTTTGCCTTACAAACACAAGGTGCAGGGTTTGATTCTCACAAGGGATAATTGGCTAGGCTTAAAATGGCTTGCAAGGGCAGTTAACTTAATACTAAACTATGAACTATGAAAAAATACATAGATCAAAGGAAGTAACACTGAAAGGAAAAATCGCTGAACTTGAAGAGTAACTTTGTTGAAATTACAGTTGTAATATAGAAAAAATAAGCATCAGAAAGAACTTCACCTACTTTATACCAAGCAAGTATTATTCATTGAAAGGAAAATGGTAGCTGTATACTCTGAAAGGAAACACCTTACATCAAAAATGCTAGCAAGATTGATAAATATTAACAAAGCCTCTCCATTAATAACCAAAATCATATATCAAAATAAGACTTACAATTGAAATATTTAGATTATTCAAATGTTCGAACAAATCGATACTCAAACATATGGAGAGCAAAAGTTATCATTTACTTCAAAAGAAAAAGATCAGTTTCTAAATCAGATAGTTTTTCCTAAGCTCAACCAAAGTCAACAGGACCTTCTTACAGTGCCTTTCACCTTACAAGAAATACTATGCATAATAAGCAATCTTAAGGCAGGCAGAGCCCCTTGACCTGATGGCTATACAGCTGCTTTTTATAAAACATTTGGTCAAAAATTTTTAAAATCCTATTGTGTCTATTCAATTACATTAGAGAAACTGGCATAATGGACCTATATCTAAATCATTTTAAAACAATCTTTATTTCCAAGTAAAATAGTAACACTAAAGACCCATTAAACTATGGACTGATTTCCCTTATACATTTAGATATTAAAATATTTACCTCATTTTTGGCAAACAGATTGAAACTGTTATTACCAAGTATAATTTCACTCAACCAATCAGAGTTTTTTCAGGGTATACAAATCTGTGACCACACAGTAACCCTAGACACGCTGATTTCACTATCTATTCAAAATAACAACTCAATAGTCACACTTGCTCTTGATAGACTTAACTTAGACTTTCTTATTTCAATAATGTTGTATTTCGGTCTACAGCAAACTTTTATTAACTCAAATAAAATCTTTCTGCAAATGCACACATGTCTTTACATATAAATAAGACTACTTCTCCTCCAATAAAAATTAATGGAACAAGACAAGGATGCCCATTGCCCCCATATTTATTTAATGTACGTATACATAGAGCCGCTCTTTCTTCTTATAGTTCAAAGAACTTTTCACTATTTTCCTATAATGAATAATATAAAGCTTACACGGCTTTTGCTCATGACTTAAATCTTTGCTTTACCTAATATTGATCTACCAAAAATTCAGCATCTTATTGAAACATTTTCAAAATTTTCTAACTACAAACTTAACATAAATAAATAAATGATTTTTCCTTTAAACCCAAACTATAACTTAAATAATTATTTTCCAGAGTCTGGAATTAAATTAAATGATACTTTGAAATATCTTGATATATTTTTTGTCATGACCCAAAAAAGTTTTACCAGATTAATTAAACTTTGGGCAATGATTGAACAAGATATCTTCAGATGGAACAAATTAAAATTACCTTTATTGTCACAAGTGGCTAATATTAAAATGAATACATTACCTAAATTACTTTTTCAGTTTAATGCAACTAATATAATAATTCAGAATTTTTTTTTCAAAACCTTAAATGTAAATCTTTCTAGATTTCTTGGTAACCCAAATCTATCCATATTAGCTACCAAAAGTTGATTTATTCCCAAAGCATTGGCAACTTGGGTCTCCTGGATTTTAAACTCTATCGTCACATAATACATGGTAGTAGAATTATAGCAGTCTCTTATTATTGTCCAATAAAAAGAAAATTGAGTCCTGTTTGGGTAAAGTATGGTATAACCTAGTAATCAGTTCCAAAATTACCCCTAAGATCCAACCCTTCCTCAATAAGGAAAATATTGGAAGAATCAAATTAAATAACTAGCTAAACAAGTATGATAACTATCATGCAAAATATAATTGAATCACTAAATCTAACAAGTTCTTTTAACATTTTCCAACCAATCCATCTCATTCCAAATCTTAAAATAAATAATTCTATGTTAAACCTGAACAATAACCCCTAAATTAAAGAAATGAAGATATTAGACATTTATTGTTATAAAAACTTTCTATAAATGATCTCAGAATGCATTAAACCTTCCTAAAAGCTATCTAGTTATACTAAGACAGATTAAAGAAATGATCTCAGCTCTATTAGAAGACCCAAAGATAGAAGACAACAACATAAATCTCTGTAAGGAGTTATGGAATATGTTCACACTTAAAAAGAAAATGCTAGCAAATATGTATAAAGTAATCAAATCTATTAAATAGCAAGATAATATGCTATATTCAGACTATTGGTCCAAACTGCAACCTGCAATTAAAAATAAAAAGAAATCTCAATCAATTTAGCTTCCTTTAAAACTAATCTCTTTTAAAAATCCATGTATACCCAATTCATGATAGTTAATAATGCTTATTTAACTTCTCTTAACTCAATAAACACTATTCCATATCTTCTTCAAACTGTCTACACTGTGATGGCCAAACAGCTGACAATCTGCATGTATTTTGGAGCTGTAAATGTTTATATAATGTATGCTGGTCACTAAGGGCCAGGCTAGAAAAGATGAGGTATGAAAACACTACCGTGTCCTAGCAGTTTGCTATTTTACACATTCCCCCTGTGGAACTAACCAAACAAAAGCTACATATCTTAATTACCTTTTTTCATTCATGAAGCTATACATCTCACAAAACTGGCTTGAGAGATCAAATGCATCATGGGATGGCTTTAAACATATGGTGATTTAATACATATAACAGTTCATAAATTAATAGTTAGTAACCAAAGCAAATACTCTTATTACTCATAGATTTGGAATACATTTTTTGACCATGTACTCCAATAATCTCAACTAGACACATCTACACATTAAGCTGAGTTAACAAAGAGGAGACAAAAAGGCAAGAGATGTGGAAAATGCATAAATATAGCTGCAAGTATAGGAAACTTTTGGAACAACCTTATGTTGATCATAATCGAACACAGGAATGGTTAAGGAGGGGTGAATTTAAAACAAAAGATGAAAGGTTAATATTGGTGGCTCAAGATAGTGGACTATGTACACGTTAGTTTACAAAGTCCATTGAAAATGTGGGAGAAATGGACAAATGTAGGTCTTGTAAAACAGAACTGGAAACTGTCACATGTCTTGTAGCTGGTTGTGATATACTAATGGCAGAAGGATTGCATACTCAAAGGCATAATAATGTGGCAAGACTGTTGCACTGGGGATTGTGCAAACATTATGGTATTGAAGTGTCTGAAAACATTGGGAACATTAGCCACAAAGCATCATAGAAAAATAATGAAGTTTATATCACATGGGATCACCCACTACCAACAGTCCAAAAAATAGATGCGAGAAAACCAGATACAGTCGTCCATGAAATGAAGATAAAAGTAGCGTTGATTATTGAAATTGCTACACCCAGTGACTACAGTGTATTGCATACAGAGAGACAAAAAGTCATAAAATAACTGGATTTGCAGGGGGGAAATGAGGGCAATGTGGAAGAAGGATACCCAGACAGTTCTAGTAGTAGTACTGGAAAGAGGTCTTATAAAAAAGAATTTACAATCATACTTGGGTATGTTACCAGTACATGTAACTCCATACGAATTGCAGAAGGAGTCATTACTGGTCACATTGCGAGTGCTGTGAAGAGCACTTTTGGCTGACATCAAACACTGAAACAATATTAATTTCATGAACTTTAATTGTACTTTGACTTAGGAATGGGGTCCATTCCCATCATGGTACTAGAAACCTGAAACACTTGAAGAAATTAAAAATAGATTTATTATTATCTTTTTTTGATTCTCTTTCTGAGACCATAATGATATGTAATGCTGTCATTGTACTAAATGAACTCATGTAATGGCACTTGTCACTCAGTGTACATAGTTGTTAGGTTATTATTTCTCTTTTTTATGTTAATTCTTCAGTGTGTTATAAACAAAGCATTTTGTATGTACTTATGCTCATCATATGTTGAAGAAGCTTTTTGATATATTTCTTCATAGGACTACAAATAAAGATATTGCAATATGAAAATCCTGAAGTGACACCATGGCTGAGGCTTATGCAAAAAGGCAACTGGAATGTTAAAAAATAAATGATGAACTGTATTCAAGAAAACAAAAACAAAAAAAGGCCTGAGTACAATGATAAGTGCTTTCGGTGAAACTTCGCCTTCATCAGATCATAGTGTACAGAGGTCCCCATTGGTTAAAATAATAGTGAATAGCCAATCATTTCACTATCAGCTGACACACGTACTAGAATTAACAAATCAAAAGTACCAGATATAAGACCTGGAAGTGTGATAACATAACACACATCTAGCCAATCCTGAGTTAAGGAGGGATTTCCAGCCCATTAATCATAGCCAATAGTGAAAGAATCTAGACAAAACATAATTCCTGTTTGAAGGCAGCATGTCATAAAAATCAAACTTATATCAAAATATAAAATAATCAATAAAAATCTGTAATCGTATTACAACAAGAGGTTGATTCTTATTTGTTCAGATCCTATTTAAGCTACAGCATTCATGACCATAATTTGATGAACAATGAAAAACTTGGATCTTCTTGGTTCATATTTAGACTAATAAAATTTTGGTTAAACAGCATGTAAAAACATAAAACATGTAACGCATATATTGCCGCTTCCTCAGCAATGGATACATGCATTATATCTGGTTAAAAGATCATTAACCATGACAGAAAAGGGCTATCTCACTTCATAGTAATGAAAAAGATACTATTTAAGATAAGACATCAAGATTAGGACGAGGAAACAAAAAATGGAAAACGTATGAGTTTGGAATAAAGTAATAATAAAACTAATCAACAAAGGTTGAACTATGTCACCATGGTGTACTGAAAACAATATAAATGTCATCAAATTCAAAAAATGTAACTGTGCAGAAGTACATAGTCTGCTACTGCCCGCATTCGCGGCTGCGAAGATAGAATGTGTGAAAACCAATGGTTCAATACAGATGTCCCATCTATGATAAGGCAAGTTATAAATGCAGCCTCATAATGCTGACATTTTGTAAAGCAGTGTAACATGTTTTTGCATACAGATACATGAGTATTTATATCCACCCACTTTCGTGGCTGTGGACAAAGAAGATAAATATCTAATCTTTCTTGTGACATAGAGTTAAAAACAGAAACTGTCCACATTCGAGGCTATGGCCAATCAAAGTGAAATAATGAATGCAATAGCCAATCCATAAAGAGCCAATCGGCCCCTAATATTGATGTTTTATCTTAAATTAGGCCGAGGAAGTTTCTAGAACAAAGCTCATCATATATTTGTTAACGTTCCGGTTGCTTTATTGCATTAGCCTCAGCTGTGGTGTCGCTTCAGGATTTTTATATTGCTTTGTTCTACTTAGACCTAAAATACCTTCAGCATAAGTAGGATATATATTTTACTGAGACATTGTTAGACAGTCTCAGTCATATTAATGTTTTCCAGTAGCACACAGTAGCAATAACACAGCCATGCACCTAGTTTGTACACAAATTCATTAATTGTTTGAGGGTGCAGCAACATAGTTTAAAAATGTTTTCCCCTTTAAAAGTAAGCTGTTTGTGTTGTTCTAGAATTTATTTAATAATCATTCTGTCTATGTAATAAATTGAAGTTGTAACTATATCCTGCCTATCTTTTTGTTGATTAAATGGGGATTGTGCAATTACCTGGAATGTAATTTATTGATTTACTAAAAAAACAGTGTAAATTGGATGTATTTATTTTCTAAATAAACAATATCAAGTTACTTGATCTGGGTTTCTAGGTATTGCTTCCCTACAGAAAAGTTTTGCTTCTCAGCAAAAATTTGTGGACTAATGAATGCTGTATCATAATTTATAGTTTCTACAGTTCAGGTGTGCAGTAGAAGGCAAACAATAAAGGACTAAATATATAAACTTAATTAAAATCACAACAAATGAATTAAGCCACTAATCAAGGCTATCACACTCCGGCTAGTCTTTGATTCTATCTGGTCAATGTCAGTTGTTCTCTGACTGTCTTAACTTCTCCCTGCCACAATTAGAAATATCTTTGTCCCTTTTGAAAGTACCCTGTAGAACATAATATCACAAGTTACTGAATTATCTGTCAGCATAAAAAGAGAGCCTTAATAAAGGGTAGCTGTTACTCCCTGAAAATGACCAATGACTTTTCAGCAGCATATACTGCTGTCAGCATTTCTAAGGTATTATACAACTGATAGTCCTGTAGTATCCTGTGGAGAGAAGCACTGTACTGTCCCTTCTCTTATTGGTCAAAAAGGGATGTAAAGTGACCAATCAAATGTGTGCACAACTTAAAAAAAGAGGCCTCCTTATCTGGATTAAGTATAACCTGATAAACTACATATACACACACACATATATACATTTCTCCCTGTGTGTGTGTGTGTGTGTGTGTGTTTGTGTGTGTGTGTGTGTGTGTGTGTATATATATATATATATATATATATATATATATATATATGTATATATATATGTATATATATATATATATATATATATATATATATATATATATATATATATATATATCGGTCTACCTGAAAATTCAGAAAGTCCTAAATGCCAACGACGAGAACACCGACACCAGAAGATCGACAACGGAGAAGACCGACAGTTGAGAATCCCGATGCTGAGAACACCGACATGTTAAGGTAAGTGTGCGATAGGGACAGACGTTAGGGTCAGGGTGTGGATAAGGTAAGTGTGTGATAGTGATGGACGTTAGGGTAGGGTGCGGGTCAGGTAAGTGTGTGATAGTAATGGACTTTAGGTTTAGGGGCGGGTTAAGTGAGTTAGGGTTAGGGTGCAGGTAAGGTAAGTGTGTGATAGTGACAGACTTAAGGGTTAGGGGCAGATTAAGTGAGTTAGGGTTAGGGTTAGGGTGCGGGTAAGGTAAGTGTGCTGTAGCGACGGACCTTAGGGTTAGGGTTTGGGTTAAGGTTAGTGCATAGATAGTTGTGTATGTAACATTTAGTGTAGGTTTGTAAGGTTTTTGGTGTGCTTGTGTTGTGTGTGTGTTTTTCGGGAAAGGTATTTGTTTTCTTGATTGTTGGGATTGTGGTTTGTTGGGCATGTGAAGTTTCGTGTTTTTGAACTTTCGGTTTCTTTCGGTTTTGTCGTGTCGGTTATTTCGTTGTCGGTGTTTTGGCATGTCGGTGTTATCAGGTAGACCCATATATACATATATATATATATATATATATATATATATATATATATATATATATATATATATATATATATGTTTTTTTTTTTAATTCAGATTATAGCGCTGTGCCATTTACCACTAACATTTTAATGCTGCGATCTGCCCTGACACAACTAGCTGTTCCCCATCACTACTTCTAGAGGTAGTTAAGATGCCCAAATCTACAAACCATGACTGTGAGAGCTGATTCAGAACCTGGGCACTTTTTGTCCTAGCTAAGCTTTGTCTTTAGTTCTGCTGTTCATCGAGTCTGGATCACCAGTAAAGACATACAGTGCAGTCGCTTTGCTGTTCATACCATAGTGAAAGCAAATTGAGACCACATGTAGAAACCTGATAGCCTAGTAATAAATTAATCTTGGTTTATGCTTGATATGAAACCTCACCACAAAAAAAAATAGGACATGCTGGAGGGATAGATTTCTGTCCCAGAGACTTCCCATGCTTTGGAACAAGATTCCAATCTACATTAGGCAGAGCTCTTTGCTAACACTCTTCAAAAGAAACCTTTACGAGTTGATGGGAAACAGAAAGTTTACCCCAGGGATCACTTCAGTGGCTCTGCTGGACAGAGGCACAGGGAACTAAACTAAGGGGGCGGTGAAAGCCAACACATTCTGGCTAGGCTTAGAAATGCCTTCAGGCAGATAGCCTAGTACCTACCTATGAACCTATATGTATGATCAGTCAATCATGCTTGGATACACAGTATTTGAGAGATGGATTGAAAAACAGAGATGGACAGGCCTTCCTTTATATCTCAGACATGCTGCATGCAATGTTCATTCTCAGAAAATGAGAATTTATTTATGAATCTGACCCTAGAAGGAGTAAGGATTAATGCAGGCATGCATGCATCTGTAGAATGACTTAGATGGATTCACAGTACACCAGAAGATAACCAGGGTACAGACCTGGGTCACCAGGGAGCCTCTCCTGACTGGTGTTGTACTGCACATCAGCTCAGTATTAGCCCTGCAGCCTTTGCCCTCACCTTGGTGATGAATCACTAAGTCATCAAACTTAACAACTTGCCCTAACAAAACTAGAAGAAACAGTCTATCAGCTCCTCTCAATATGCAATCAGAAAGGAAATTATGCCTGAGGTAAGTGACGTCCTGTCCACCACCTGCATTA